>NC_072734.1:120773587-120877371 GCF_026930045.1 Uloborus diversus | reverse complement strand
GCATAAAATTTACTGTTTTTTCCCCATAACTTTTTTTCTAATGAACAAATATGGTCAAACAAAGTAATGGGACCTAAGTTGAGCCATCCTCTATCCATTAAAAAAAGAATCATCAAAATCGCTTCACTAGGTGAGACGCTATGAGTGGACAAACAAAAAAAAAAAAAAACATACATACGGTATGAATTGATAACCGCCTCCTTTTTGAAGTCGGTTAAAAATGAAAGTACTATATATTGTTTTAACCCCTGATGTATGAATAAATATTAATTTATGATAATGAAGCAAAATGAATTTAGACTACAAAATTAAAAAGTATCCAAAATTTTCTCAACAGAAACTCAGTCATAAGTAAAGTTTGCGACAGGAAAAATAATGGAAACCATAACATTTTTCCTTTCACTACAGGATGATAATTTCCGTTATAGGAAATCTAAAAGGCAAAGGTAACGATTTAACGCCAAGAACTTCCTGCAGTAACATTATTCCCTTTTTGACGAAAAAAAAAGAAAAAGATTTTTCAAATCCCTAACAATATCAGCCTTTCTCCGTTTTGAATATGCAAGAATGTAAGATAATCATCAAAGAAAATATATTTCTTAATTATTTTTGCCGCTGTATTTTAATTAAAATTTAAACTAAGAGACTACATTTTTTCCTCACAAAGAACTTAAAAGGTCTTGGAGAAAAAAAATTTTATAATGAATTTTTTTGTTTTAGTTTTGTTTTTCCAATATCATTTTATTCGTAAAGTTAAAGAAAAGTAATAATAAATAAAAAGTAAATAAATAAATAAATCTCTTTTTCTTAACCTCGGGCTCTCTTAACGTTACCATAAAGTATAAATAGCGTTTTTTTTTTTTTTTTTTTTTTTTTTTTTTTTTTTTTTTTTTTTTTTGTACTATATTTCTGTGATTTCATTACTGTAACGCTCACAAAGAAACTTCTTAAAAAGCGAATATAATGCTCCATTAGGAATACCAAGTAATTACACGTTGTGAGTTTTTATATAAATTGCGTCTCCATATAAACATTAAGGTGTCCCCAGATGAGCATTAGAATTTTGATGCGACAATAAGAACCCTCTGAGTACAATTAATGCCCATTCGCACCTCCATAAATTAAAAGACGTTTCGGTAAATCTAAAGGCATGGGACAATAAAGAGTAATGTAAAATAAATGACATAAAAGTAAACTATACCGACGGGCTACTGATGCAATGAATTTACTATGTACATGTCTGATATAGAACAAAAAATATGTACCACGGAGCCAGGCAGGCATGGGACAGTAAAGGGTAACGCAAAATAAATGACGCAAAAGTAAATTACACTGTGACTGTTGCAATGAATTTACTATTTACAGGTAGTTATCAAAATAATAGAAACACTCTGTGACAAGTGTGTTGGGAATCGCTACTCTGTCATAAATGTTCTGTTGATAAAGGTGCCTTCTGACTCTAATCACTCACACTGGCGAATCCAGATGGTGATTGAGTTCTCTGGTCATTTTTGCTGATATTGTTCGCTTTTATAGACATTACAATCCTCTTCAATACCGTCGGTTTCATTTACTAAGCTTCTCTTTCCGTCCACTATTTTGCTTTACCGAGCCTGACTTACCGCGCTGCGTGTATGCTGTCATGACTTTAGATACTGTACCTCTAAAAACACCAAACATTTGAGATGTTTCAGTTACACTTGCTTCAGCTAGACGCGCTCCAACAATTTGGCCTCTTTTAAAATTTGAGAGGTCCGAAATTTCACGCACTTGAAAAAAATCCAAGACGTCCAGAACTTCAGTTAATCCACCATATACTACCAGAATATGTACACTGCTATTTATAAAAAAAAAACAGATATCTAGTTTTATTTTTTATTACGTACGAAGCACATTCAAAAATGTCACTTTTATTCACAGGTGTTTCCATTATTTTGATAACTACCTGTACAAGTCTTTGGCAAAACGAAAAATCTGTACTTCAGAGCCAGACGGACTCTGACGGAAGTCCAAAAATTGGGATTTTCTGTTTTGAGTGCATTGCATGAAAAAGTCTATTCCGCATCGAGCCATGTGTACGTGATTCTCTTTAGAAAATCTTTTTCAATGTTTTACCAAGGTTAGGAGAGCACGCGTCCCATCCTTTGCAGCGCCAGTAAAAAAAACAATCTTCTCTCCTGTAAAAATTTCATATTATGACTTATGTCCACCTGGCTCTGAAGTACAGCAATTACGTCTTCAATCTTTTACGGAACCTTTTTATGATACTACAGACATTTACATTAAAGTTGGCGTTACTAGCCTACGTTTGAGCCAGAACAATTTTTTTTAAAGGTGTCCAAAATTATGCCAAGTATATCTCGGGACACCACAAGCAATAAGTTGTAGATATTAGGATTTCATTTGAAAGATTCAAAGCAGCTGAACTTTCCAACTAGTATTTCCTTGCCAGTACTATCTGAAGTCTTGTTATTCCGCGAAACTTAAGGTTTTCCCCGAGAAATCTACAGTGCTGATTGTAAGGGAGAGATGTTCAAAACGGGGACATTAAAATGCTTAAGCCTGCCAAGTGAAATGTGAAAGGAAAAAAAATCAAACTTTATTTAGAACAGTTCAGCAAAAAGCAAGGTTGTTTGTTCAAAAAAATAATTAGGATGCGGTAGAAATTGGTTTTCTAAAAATGGGTCCCCGTTTTGGACAACAGGTTGGGTAAAATGAGTTACTCGGAAACTCTGATACTCGTAGTTTAAAGTTTTAGTTTGGAAATTTATCAAGGGGGGACACTTATTGGGAGAAAGAAAGGAGAGGTAAAAGTAAACATTTGGAATTCAAAACTTGTGTTCCAGAGTGGATACAGACTACCATTTGGGGGGGGGGTGAGTCATTAGGAGGAATGCCTCTGAAAAAGAAGCGAAGATAAGTATAGCAGAAGAGATGTAAAGAGTCAAAGAGGAAAAGCATAATACATAAACTTAATTGACACAACAAGCAAAAAGGTCAAGAAAAAAAAAGATGAGAAGAAAAACCCTACCCAGATTAATCAAAATGTTTACTACAAAGAAAATAACGATTCTGGATGCCTGTACAGCGGATATATCTATTATATATCGACTTACGTTTGGGTGTCAGAATATTTCAAATAAGGGCACAATTCCAACTTTGTCATAGATACGTATGTCTTAGTATATCTGTTAAATATTTTGATATTTTTTTTACAATTAGCATTTATGTAGATAGCAGACTTCACATTAAAAAAAAATTTGTTTTATTTACCTTTTTTTTATTTATTTATTTATTTATTTTATTTATTTATTTTTATTTATTTATTTATTTATTTATTTATTTACTTAATTTATTTGCTTAATTTGTTTTTTTATTTTTGTACTTGTAACTCTTTTCTATTCTGCCCCTTTTCAGTGGAACAGTGAGAAACATGGTTCAATGTTTCTAAAGAGGAACGGTTTAATTTAAAAATATGTAAATTTAATTGTTTGCACATGTTTCTGTATTCAAACTGCCGATATAAGCACAGAAGTTGTATCTGCATTTTTTATGAAAATCGAGTTACGGTCACCAGATGGTTCTTTGTCACATATTTCACCTAAATACAATATTTTATGGTCATTTGTCAATGGGAAATATTCTTTTACATTTTCTGAAAAATTTGCATCTGAATCAAATAGGGGAGGGTGGCACAATGCGGGTAGGTCTTCGTATACCCCCCCCCCCATGGCGATGAACACCGTCGTAAATACCTGAACACCCCCGAGTTATTATCAGTCCCAGCGAAGCAACAGTGAAGCGGCATGGCGCAACCAGGCTTAAAATAAAAAAAAGAAGATACATTAAAAAATAATAATAATAAGTTTTGTAATTTGTGATTGGTCGCAGACCAGCTTATGTTTTTGATTGTCCATAATATTACGTTAGTCTGACATTATCCTCATTAACTACAATGGTCATTCCGGATTTTATAATTACTAATTTAAGGTTATAATTATTGAAATAAAAAACGTGCTTTTGGGCAAAGTGGTTTGGGCAAAACGGGTATAGGATTTAATCATGTATTTATTTATAATTTCTTGAAACATGTGCTGACTTAGATTTTCTATTTTAATTGGATAAGTATAACTCTAAAAAGGTATTTTTTATGATAGCAATTAATTAGTCTATTAATTCAATCAGTTATTTCTTTATGTTTTATAAACAAATGACTGACTTTAAATTGGATAAGAGTAACTTAGTTCGATAACCCTGCTATGAAATAAAACCCAAATTGTTTCGATAACAAACCAAAAACTACAATTTTCGAGCGTTCTTCGGAAAACTACCCGCTTTGGGCAACCCTCTTCTACATGGAGATGCAGAACTTTATAGACCACAATTACTCATTTTAAACTCAGCTGCAGATACGACTTGTGCGCTTAGCACGGCAGCGTACACAAAACGCGCCTTCCTCATATATGTCTTTTTATAATCAGACATCTTTAAAAATTGCATTCTGTTCTGACCCAAGTCACCCTTTCCATTTTTTTACATTCCACCTCCTGAATACTGGGATTATGAAAGTAATAAAAGATGATAAACAAAACAAGTTATTTAAAAACAATTAGCAATTAGTGAATATTATAATGACATCAAAATTTATGCTTTTTACTCTAAAAAGATTGGTAATAGACTTATTGTTCCTTGCCGATCTTCTATAAGTAAACTTTCCTTAGATTCCTTTTTTTTTTCTTTTCACTCCTTAACTCGTGCCAAAACGAGTGACCTGGATAACTTGCCCACGAACTTGCGAGTTTTTTTCGCAACACATATTTCCCTCAAAAATAAGTGTAAAATGGTTGTAGTTCAAAATATTTTATTTTCTGTTTACAAAGCAATAGTATTTGGTAAAGAAACTCAAATATATGATGAAACAATTTTTTTTAAAAAGTTTCATTTCTCGTTGGTGCGAGTATTCCTCACGGCGGGAGTCTTGGATAGTTAGCGATGAATTTGAATATTAAAGGGCCTTCGGTGAATGATGTCACACTTTGAGGAAGGAAGGGGTAAAGCCCCTATAGTAGAGGAGCCGATGCATCCGTCATTTTGGAGCAAACTTGATCCAGTGCTTCGTAGCAATAGCATTGCTGCTGATGTTTACATATCTTTAGCATGTGTTAAATTGAGTCAAATGGATGGTTGTTCGACTGTAAATTGTGCAAACAGCTCCAAAAAAGATTTCAGCTCTGCAGATTTCCAGCAGATGCAGAAAGAAAAAAGAAATGGATAATTAATAGCCCGCGAAGTGACTAGCAGCCTGGAAACGACACCAACTGTTTCCAAAATTTCGCCTATGTTCACCTTCGCTCTCCGACTCTCTCGTTCCCTGTTTGACGAATGATTGCCAATAAAGGTAGCTTTCCCTGTTGTACGCTTGCTCCAAAATGGTGGATGCGTCGGCCTCTCCAGTTATAGGGGCTCTAGGAAGGGGATATCACGGAATTGTGACTGTTTGTGACCAAGGAGGGGTAGGGGTTAGCGAGAGGTGTGACATCACACATTTTGGTTGAAATAAAAAGCATTTAGGAAAATTGATACATTAATGCAGAATAGCGTGACGTGTGACAGAGGGAGAGGATGGGGTAAATGAATTAATAACACTTAGTGACAAAGAGGGGGAGGAGTGAAAAAAAGCGTGTCATAATTGTAGAGAGCCCTCAAGAAAGCAATTACTGACAATTTTATAACAATTGTAATGTGTGGCAGAAGTTAAAAATATTTACTTATAAAGTGCTGTTAAAATTATCATATTAAAAAAAATATTGGTGAATGAGGGAGTGGCAGTTGGGCAAAGCTTATAATTCATACTTTTTCTTATAACTATTGTTTTTTTCAAAGTTAAACCTTTTCATCGTGCATATTTTTAAGCTAAATTTCATTTTTATACGAATTGACTATCATAATCATTTTCAATATTATTTTAAAAGTTACAACTCTTGTACATTCCAAAAAAAAAGAGATTAATTTTTATTTCCAGTTTAATGTATCTTTGAACATTTATGTATTACAAGTTTCGAAAAAAAATTACGTTTTAATAAGAAGGAAGCATGAATAGAAAATAACTTACGAAAAGCAAAAAATAAATTCATAAATATGAAAAGAATCTTCAAACAGATTTGGGTTTCAAATGCTGACAAAAAAAAAAAAAAAAAAAACAGCTTAAAAAAAAACTACATCTCGAAATCAACTGAAAAACCAGTTCGCATAAAAAAAACTAAAATATATTGCAATTGAGTTATTCAAATTTCATTCTAATAATATAAAAACTCAAACGACTATATGTTTAATGAGTTGGGTTATAAAAACCAATTCATCCAACTAAAAGATTTTTTCTCTAATGGAGTACATTAATTTAAATGGAAATTCTTTTTCTTTTACCTGATTCGATAGTTACGTAAAAGACTGTAACCGTAATTAAATGTCTGCAGATGCACTTTTTTGGATCAAACTGTGCACACATAAAACAAACAATTCTTTACGCAGTTGTTGTTAGCAGCAAATGAAGCGGGACTCTGCTTTTGTATTCAGAGTTCTTTTATAGAGTACAATTTGCATATAAACTAAAGAAACTTAATTTAGCATTTAATTTTTTCTAAGACAAAGAATATTTAAGACATTAGAGTAGAGAGCAGATTTTAAGAAGTATTTTTCGCGGGGTTTTAGTGATTTTTAACAACAGTGGTGCTCGACATTTTTTGCTTCTTCTTCGTCTAATATAGATAATTAGTAATGGTTTTTTTGCACATTTTTTTTAATTTTGTTGGATTTGCACGTTTTAAGGTGTGCTAAGTTCATTTCGACTATTTTTGGAAAATCTGTGTCAGTCTGTCACAATGTGTGTGCGACCGATTTTTGTGGCCGCTCTAGAGCACAAACCACTGCATGAAATCGCACAAAATTTTGCCTATATATGTGCTTCCATGTGAACATGCGTCCATTAGTTTTTGTTGCCAATTCCTCCATGTAGTGGAGCAATCGAACATATCTTCCATTATGCGTTCCCGCTATACCTCAGGAAGCAACTCGTAAAATAAAACAAAATTTTGTCTATATGTTAGCCTTAAAGGGTGCAGTTGTTGATTCAAATTTGGTGCCAATGTCTCAAAAGGGGGTAGAGCAATCGAACATTTTTTTTCTCGATTCTTCGAACTGCTATGTCTCGAGAGGCAAGAAAATAAATCAAACATTTATCGACATATAGCATCTAGAGGGTATAATAGCAGATTCCATTTTAGCGTCAATAGCTCAAAAAGGGTAGTGCAATCCGGTGGCGGATACAAGAGAAGGGTCATGGGGTTCATGACCCCCTCTAAACCGTCAACAACATTATTCGTCCACATTGTGTTCAAACAGTTTATAAATAAAATGTAAACGATTTCAGTAATCGTTTCAATTCATTAATTATTTTTAAGTGTAAATGTTTGAAATCTTACTTCCTTTTATTGCTTAAGGTAATTCCGGGTGAGTTGCCCCACCGGTAGAGATGCCCCAGTTGCTGTAATTTCGAAACCCAACACTAGATGGATCTCCAAGTCCGATCACTATTTTAGTTGGATGTTGAAAGCTGTGCTGTGAAAATTACGTGAACTTATTTCTTCGTTTTCTGCTGTTACAGTAACATTTTAAGTAAGTACCATGTTTTTTCTACTGTGTTATAAGAGTGATGTTGCATTTTAAGGCTGGCACTTGTTAATAAGAATGAATTTTTATTCATCTAAGCTAAAAATCTGTAGTGCGAAGTTGATTAGTCGACTTCAGGCAATGTAACGCCATTTTTGCCGTCTTGTACTTTGGACTGCTGACAGGGCATCTCTCCCGTACAAAAAGGACAGACGCCCCAGCTTCTATTCGGGTGAGATGGCCCACATACAGTTTCAGCGACAAAACTCTTTTAAGTGTTTAAATTTTTAAATAGTATTTTTAAAATCATATAGTTTTTACAAATTGTGTAATGTGCGTAAATCGGTATATTTTTTAACTGAAAAAATATTTTTTGGAACTATAAATTTAGATTAACATTTATCAATAAAATTCAAAATATAGTTTTAAGCTTGATTAACGAAGTAATACATTTATTTAATATTCACACTTTTTATACTATTCACTTTCCTTTATCTAAGGGGCAAGATAAGTAACCGAAGTGTTAAGTTTATGAAGAAAATTAAAATAAAATATATTACTCTTTTTAATGAAACTAAGTTGTTTTATTTTTTAAATTATTCATACTGATAGTGTTTATTCTAAAAATTAAATTAAACTTTGAAATGCACACAAGTTTCCGTTTGGAAACTAAGACAGATAATTATTCAGACGGCTTGCTGGGCGTGAAACGGGTAATTAATTATAATAGTTTTTGTATGTCTTTTTTTTTTGCTAATGTATTGTTGAACTTTTTCAAATTTATTTTTTCTGTGGTTAATAGTTAAATAGGTGAAATTAAATTTAACTAAACAAATGGACATATGTCTTACAAAGTATTTATCGCAAGTTAACTACTAGGAAATTTTAACTTTTGATTTGAAATTAATTAAATTTGAAATTTATTGGTACAATGCTTCTTATTTGTTTTAGGCAAGATGCCTACAGTGTACAAAAGGAAAAAAACTAGAGCAGCTCGTGGGACCTGGACAGAAGACAATTTAAAAGAGGCTCTAAGGAGGCTAGAAGCAGGAGAAATTGGTGTCAATGAAGCTGCTAGATACTATGGAATTCCTTCTCGGACACTTCGTCGTCGAAGAAACCCCCCCCCCCCCCAGGCAACAATATCAAAACAAGCTCTTTAGGACCACAAGGAGTGTTTGGAGTTGAAAACGAAAAACGTCTCGTCAAGCACATCCAACGTTTAGAAAAATGTGGATTTGCACCTGACAAAGAGACAATTAGAACACTTGCTTTTCAGTTTGCTGAAAAGCTAGGTCTCAATCATCGATTTAATTTAGAATCAAGAATGGCTGGGTATGACTGGCTTTCATCATTTCTTAGAAGAAACCCAGAACTAAGTATTAGACAAGCCCAGGGCCTCTCTTTAGCAAGGGGGGAAGGTATTAACAAAGAAAGTGTTGATCATTTTTTTAAAATTCTCTCGAAGTGTTTGAGGAACATGAATTCTTTACAAGACCGGGAAGTATTTATAATATGGATGAAACCGGCTGTCAGTTAAATAACGTTCCAGGAAAGGTCGTAGCTACTAAGGGGGCAAAAGATGTTCATGTTTTGACGTCTACAGAAAGAGGAGAAAATATTACAGTTATTGCTTGTTGCAATGCAGAAGGACAATATCTCCCCCCTTCAGTTATTTTTAAAGGCGTTCGGGAAAAAAAAGAGTTTTCTGATGGTCTTCCACCTGGATCTATGGTGTTCATGAACGAAAAATCCTCATACATCAGCATAGATATTTTTTTCAGATGGCTTAAAGATGTCTTTGTTCCGAGAAAACCCCAAGGAAAGACTTTACTAATTCTGGACGGTCACGCATCGCACTTAAACTGTTATGACTTGCTGGAATTTGCAGACAACAATGATATTATAGTTGTCTGCCTTCCCAGCCATACCACACAAGCTCTTCAGCCTCTTGACCGGTCTTTTTTTAAGCCACTAAAACACTACTTTAAAAAGGAAGCAAGGAATTGGATTGTTAATCATCCAGGAAGGACCATTGGGAGAGTACAAGCTGCAGAACTGATTGGTAGAGCCTGGAAAAGGGCAGCTTCTGTTCACACTGCTATTAATGGTTTTCGAAAGACGGGAATTTTCCCTCTGAACCACGCAGAGATTCCAAACCACTTCTTTTCCATCAGTGAAGAAATGAAACCGACCTGTGAACAGTCCGAAAGTTCTAAATCATCTGACCTGACATCCACCCCGACAAAGTTATTGCACCAGATTTCACCTGTACCTAAGTTAGAGGAAAGATGCCGAAAAAGAAAGAAACAGTCGGCTATGGTTATTACATCCCAAGAACACATCAAAGAAAAAAAGCTAAAATCCGCTGCCAAATTAAGCAAAGCGTCAAAACAGCTGGTGATGGACACACCCATTGAAACCGGCGGAAGTGATCATACAAACAACTGCCTCGAACGTGAGGAGAACTATTATTTGACAAAAGAAACAGTAGACTGGATAAAGGGCGTAAAGTGCCAAAAATGGTTACATGAATCATGCACAATGTATGGTAATCTTTGCAATGTTTGCGGAAAAACAAAAATTAGAGAAAATAAAAAGAAAAGTATTGTCTGAATAAAATTCCACTTATTTCGTAATATTTTTACATTATACTTTCTAAAATGTAAATTTGAAATTTTCATATATAGGGAAAAAAATGAAATATTTTGCAATAGTTTGAGTTTGATTATAAATTTTATATGTTGTGTATGAGAGTTTCATATTTTATAAATTAATGCTAAGGTTGGATTTTTCCTTTTTTTTTTTTTTTTGAAATATTTTCAATAGTTTATGTCTTTGATTATAAATTTTATATGTTGTATATGAGAGTTTCATATTTTATAAATTAATGCTAAGGTTGTATTTTTCTTTTTTTTCGAAATAGCTTTCATTTCATGTGTTATAAACGATTGATTTTTTTTATAAACTATTGACCATTGTTTAAACTTTTTATGTTTAAAAAATAACTGATTTTTACGGGTAGGGCATCTCTCCCATGTGAGTGAGGCATCTCACCCGGAACTTCGGGAGAGATGGCCAAATGTAGTACTGTCACAATTTTATTTTTTCACTTAAAAAATTTACAATATTGTACAAAAAAACTACTTAGTATTAATAAACAATAACTATTTTGTATTTACCATAAACTTTCGTTGTCATTTTTAATACCCAATTTATATTAGAGCTCCTTTTTCCTTAAGGGGGGCATCTGTACCGGAATTACCTTATGTTATAAGTAACTTTTATGCATTACTATGTGCCTGAGTAGCTGATTTAGTGGTTTTTACTGTCCCCCAAGCAGTTTTAGAAATTGTTCGTATTCAAAAACGTAGGTTCATTCTTGGGGGGAGGGATCATTTTTCCACATGCCCCCCCCCCTAAAGTGGAAGTCTGGTGCAATCGAACGTTCTTTATTGTTCCTTGCGATTGTCATACCTCAAGAAGTAATGATATGTTTTAGATGAAATTTGGAAAAAATGTGAACCTACACGGAAACAGGGGCTGATTTAATTTCGGCACCAATCGCTCCAAGAAGGGCTGATTTTTGTCTATTTTTTGCACTAATAATATAGCCTAATTAATGCAAGAAAGTAAGAAGGATAAATCATAATAGGTTTTCGCCTGCGCATTTCTCGTGATTTAATTTCTGGAAAAGGATAGTAAAAATCCATCTTATACATATAAAATCTGAGTATCTATCTATCTATCTATCTATGTCCAAGCTTCTTCTCCCGAACGACAGTGAACTGACCATCGAACCAGGTATCGATGGATTCGTCATCTTCCCGTCTTCATGTTTGGCTATTTAACATAATCCTCCGATAATAATTAGCGGAGATATCAATTAAAAATTATTAATTATGACTCTTAGATTTCAAAATAAAATCCATATTTTTCGAAGGCTTTCCTCCATTCAAATTATTATTCAGTGCTTCAACTCAACTTTCCGGATGAACGCTTTTATTAAAATTTACAGCGTGAAGAAAATCATTGAGATGAAAGATCTGTTGCCATTTCTTTTTCTCGAATATGAACAGGTTAAATTCTTGTTTTTGTTTTGAGGCTTTTCCTGTAATCAGGGGATTTAAATTGTTTACTTTTTTGGGGGGGGGGGGGTTTCCGCAATCTGCCGCAAAACTACACTGACTTTTTTTTTTGGTTCAAGCCTGAGTGTTGAACTCGCGTCACTTGACATAACTTTTATTTTTTAGGTAGCCCGTGCAACGCCGGGCGACGCAGCTAGTAGACTAATAATAAGAGTAGACCGAGCTTTCTCATTCTTGCTGATAAAGAAAATTGGTTCATAGATGTATCATGTGACTAGTGGAAGGGCTTGGCGAAGACTTTGGCAGCATGGTTGCTAGATTGCAGCATTATCTATAGTTTGGCACTCGACATGTATTTTAAGACAATATGTTTTCATTAAAAAAAACTTCCAAGTGCAGAGATTGAACTGTTTTTCTTTTAGTTATGCATTATTTTGACATTAGTAATAGTTTTTGATCAGTTTTCGGTAACTCTTATTTCATTTGGAGCTGTCAGCGTTGGCATGAACGAAATGGCGTAAACCTTTTGCGTTAACGCAAAAATGAACTAATCGGTATCTTAAATTGAAACTGTAGGTAAAAATCTTACCGTTTGCTGATTCTTCTTGGTCGCTTGCATCTTCTATTGCTTAGAGAGTTATTGAAATTGACTAAAGAAAATGCACAATACTATCTAAACGAAAAACTCACTATATTAACAAAATATTTACAACTTAGAATAACAAATTTACAAATCGGACTCCATAAAAGATCATTCTTCCGTGTTCCATCAATTCTATTTATTTTATTTCGCGCTGGCGTTGATCGTCTGCTACGATTAACCCACGCTGTTGCTAGGATATCCACCAGTCACATGGTTTGGTTTATGAGCAGCAAAAGGGTTGCCATAGCTCGGTCTACTGTTATTATTAGTCTATGTAAAAATCACAATGATTTAAAATTTTTATCTGTTGCCATCAGCTGCTTTTTAACAAATAAAATGTTTGTAATTAATTTAAAGAAGGCTTTCAAAATAATTTTTATTTTTTGTTTATTGGTTTGCTTTTACTAGGATAGCGGCTCTAGCCATCATTCATTAGGATATTTCGATAATTCGGAAATTGTGACGGTCCTCAAGTATTTACGTCATTTTTTTTTCTTTGTGTTGGGAGTATTGTCCCCTTCTTGAAACAGGTGTCAACATGTGCCCTTTATCTGATTCTAGAATTTTTTGGAGATTACAGGGTTTGTCCATTCATTATTAGTATTGAAATACGGGTAAGGGAAACGAAACTTCCCAATCATACAAAAAAACTTCGCCTAATTAGAGTGCCTTCAGCAGCCATTTTTTTTAAAGAAAAGTATTATCACGAGGAGCTGAGAAATTAGGTTTTGTTATTCTGGACACAATCACCACCTGCTATATAGATAGCCCAATCACTGGTTTCGTCACGTGACCGAAAAAGGCCGAGGGAGAGGAGATTTCCCGAAGAAAATCGCTTTATTTTATGTCCCGTAAAATACTAAAGCTATTATTTTGAGAATATTAGTTCACCAAAAATATTAACACAGATCAAAAGAGAAATCAAAAATTTATTTTCTTAGTTAACGCTCTTTCGTTCTTCAAATTGAGCAAATACATAAGAAAGAACGTAGGGAATAACAAGATTACAGTAACCAAAATTTCAACACATTGTATCATATCCGCATAATTTTTAAAGAGTCTTATTAGATTCGAAAAATAATGTCTTAGTTCTCAATATCATAACGAAGTAAACATAAATGAAAAAATTAAAATTTTAACTATCATAGACAGAAACAACATACTTTAAATTTTCCCATTTGCTATCGAGAAGCGTTCAGTAACGCGATGGCTGTCACAATAAAGTATTCCAAAAAAAAAATGTATAATTGAATAATGTGTTTTGCATAAATATGAAAAGATAACATGAGAACTAATGTAAATCATGCGTCACTATCTACAACACAAAGTAATCAAATGAATACGGTGCGAAAAAGGAAGCATTATATTAAACAAATGTCAGTTGTTAGTGGATTACTTTTTTTTTATTTACTTTCCTTGGCGACATCTTTCTCAATCAACTAAAACAAGTTTTTAGCTTTATTCTTACAAATTTTCGTGAATTTAATTGCTGCATTCTGTTAAAATTATTGAAAGGACGACAAAAAAAATTTAGTGATCAAAATTTATATTTTATGCAAATTGAAAAAAATATCTAAAATGTTCTGCAAATATTTCTTTCTTTGCAAAAATTTAATTTGCGAAAAAGAACGAGCCATTGATATATTGAAAAAGAAAACAAAATTCTTACCTGTTTATATTGTAAATTATATCCATTATAGATTGTTAAAGTTCAAAGATTTTCATTTCTTTTTTATTCTTCATTATAGAATAAGATTACTAAACTGCTTTTATATTTGCAGAATTAATTTAACTATAAAAAGGAAATTTTCTGAATCCACGAGTGAACACTGCTGTAGAGT
The DNA here is from genome assembly GCF_026930045.1 of Uloborus diversus. NCBI lineage: Eukaryota > Metazoa > Arthropoda > Arachnida > Araneae > Uloboridae > Uloborus > Uloborus diversus. The sequence continues at coordinate 120,863,134 of NC_072734.1, read as the reverse complement.
AGCATTAGTGAAAAAAAATGGCAAAGAATTCGAAACTTAATTTGAGATTGGAGCCTGCTTGGAGTGTGTTGAGAGCGCTAAACAGTCAAATAAGGATCTCTGGCCTTTGACTCGGGCTTTTTGTAGTACGACAATGCTCATTTATGGTAACCAGTCCGGTGGCCTTCAGTATTGGAGGTGGTGGCACAATACGGGCTTGTAAACAAGGCAATACGTGGAACATTAAATAACCTCACATTTCCATCATCTCCAAATTTTGTAAGTGAGTACAGACCTTTTCGTATCCTAAACCTAAGAATAGTATTTTTTTTTATTAGTTACAGGCTTACACAACAGCACACTGTATTAGAATTTACGCATTTTTCAAAACTCTGAATCCCGTCCAATATGTGAAAATTTACAGAAAGTTGAGGAGGAGTACAGGCGCTGAGCTCCCGTAAGCTCCCGTTCAAATCTAGCCCTGCAAATAAAGGTTTTGCTAGATACAGTGACTACCGCTTTGTTCTGAACCGTTTTGATTCCATAAAGCAGCTAATTCCATAAAGCGGCTGATTTAATAAAGTAGTTAATTCAATAAAACTGGAGTTTGTTCTGTTTTCGACGGTTTTTTTCATTAAAGCGGCTGATTTAATTAACCACTGATTCAATTAACCGGAGTTTACTGTAGTTACTACACTCCGGAGTTTACTACAGTAAACTGTTCAGAACAAACGTGATTCATATAAGTGGCGACACTGTAGCAGTTTCAATCTGCTTTCATAATTTTTACTTGCTTTTATTAACTACTAGCATTCCCGTGCCCGGCATTGCTCGTGTCATGGAATTAGTAGGGAATAACATTGCTTGGTGCACATAGTTACGAAAATCTCATATAATAATTACTTATTACCTATATTTTTTCTAATTTTGGGAGGGTCCCGAGGCCCCTGGACTCTTTATATATATGTCCTTGTCTTTAACCAATCCTTAACTGTCATTAACGATCCTTTTAAAGTATTGCTTTTCTTTTCCCGAGCAATGTCGGGAACGGGAATGCTAGTATATATATGTTCTCTCAGGACATTGATTTTTATCATTTACTTTTACGATGTGAACTAAAACTTAAATTCTTTATGTATTTTATGTGATGATGTTCTTAAAATCTTTGTTTCCAGTTTTGAAAAAGTGAAAGCGAAATCCAGAAACGTTATTATTTGACTTGAGAAAAGCCTCGAAGAATCACGTGAAAAACAAAAACAATATCATAGTTAAAATTCGCTATCGACCAAAAGTTGAGATGACGTACTGAATAATGATTTGAATGGGGAAAAGCCTTCGAAAATAAGGGATTTAAATTTCAATGACAGGTTTTAATTTCCCAGAAATTAAGGGGTTTTAATTAATTTCTCATGAAGTAATTCATATTTCGAAAAATCCTTTCTTAGTGGATACTTTCGTAATCATGCGGACATGCCTGCCAAATTTCACGCCTTAGGTTTCATTGGTATTCTCTGTGCATATATATATATATACATATATATATATATATATGTTAGCTCAGGACATTGATTTTTATATATTAAGATATTAAAGGCTAAATTGGAACAAACAAAGATTTTGTGCGTTCCGATTCATCCTCATCTGCCGGGAAGTCGGAACATCACTAAAAAAATAGATATATAAATAGAAAAAATTCAAACTTTTTTGTTTTTATTCAAAAGTGTAACAACAAAATCGAAGTTTTTTTAGCCAAGATTTTTTACAAAATCTTCAGTAAGGGTTTTTTTTTTTTTGAGCAATCACGGTTGCTAATTGTTTTCACTTGACCGTCCTTGATGTTGTGGTTCCTTTTTCAGCTTGGACTAGGGGCCTCTGCAGCACCACCGCCAATCGGCCTCTGCAGACGCGCCTCCTCTGGTCTGACCACTATCCCATGGAATTCGGTGGCGTACATGTCCTGCACACACTCGCGCGCCTTTACACACACACACTGATACACATACACGGTGACACACCCACACCCGCCTTTACACACATACACTCACGCCTTTGAGCACTCATGCAGATCAACGCACACACACAAGTCTGGTCTGCACATGCACGCCTACACACACACACAACTATTCATACGTAACCGCCCAGGAGGAGGGGCAGGCTTGAGGGGACAAAAGCCGTTTCTAGAAACAATAACTCCAATCAGTAGGGTCCTGCCGAAACTCGTGATTGCGAAAAACATAATTTGAATTCAAAATTTCAGGGTTCAAATTAGTTTTTTTTTTTTTTTTTTCAAAAAGTTTTACTATATACTGTGAAATTAAATATTATATATATATATATATATATATATATATATATATATATATATATATATATATATATATATATATATATATATGTGTGTGTGTGTGTGTGTGTGTGTGTGGTGGGAATTCCAGAAGCTGTGAGTAATAAATGTTTCAGCAGCTATATTTAAGAATTGGCTTTTCACAAATCTTTTTGGTTTAATTACTTGCTAACAGTTTTGCGGAGAATTGAAATGCGTTTCTGTAACAGTTTGCTATTTTCCCATCTATGCTAAGAAAGATAATTTCAAAACACTTGTCAAAACGCAAGTTTTGAGTACCACGAGGAAAGGTTTCCTTAGTTTTTTGTTGAAATATTTTATTGTCGATAAAAATAAACAATTCAGGACATGAGGGGGCGAGGGGTAAGCGATATACAATCGATAAATGTACTACACGCATTTCAATATTCTAAACAGCAAACTAAACTACTAAATCTCATTTCTAATCCATTTTATGAATTACTTTCTCTTACATAGGAAGTGTGTTTTTCGAAACACCACTACACAAGCAACGATAAAATTAAAAATTTTAAAAACCCCCGACTGAGTCGAACCGTAGAATCAAGAGGGAAAATTGAAAATCCTTTTAAAAGCCTTACATTATTAACTAGTATGTTGTGGCTATCACGAAACTTTCTTCTATATCTTTCTTATAATTATGATCCCTCTCCATGCTTGACGAAGAAGCAATATTCCCAACAAAAAGAAAATTACATACCAAAACTGGATGACCTTCCCAGTTCCCGATTTATATCGAAAGCAAAGCAAAGAATGAAATTTGAAGCAATTTGAAAACTTTAAAAGCCTTGCTTAAAATAATTACAAACATTTATTTGTTAACAAACCCAAGATGGCAACAGTTAAAAATTTTAAGTCATTGAAATAATATTTCCGATATAATTAAAATCATGAGAAAACAGTTTATTACGATTTATCTTACTCAACGTTGCGTAAATAAATCTATTTTTATTCACAAAACAGAAAAAAAATCAGCACCTCTTGGAGCGATTGGCACCAAACTTGAACCAACGCCTATTTACATATGGATTCACTTTTATTCCGAATTTCAATTAAAACGTTGCATTACTTCTTGAGATATGGCACTCTCAATGGAAAAAAAGAAGGTTCGAATGCGCCAACCCCTTTTTAGCTGTTGACACCAAAGTAGAATCAGCTCTTATACCCTCTAAGGGCTACTTGTCGATAAATTTTTGTTTGATTCCGTTCATTATTTCTTGAGATACAGCAGTCACAATTGACGACAAAAAACGTTCTATAACTCAACCCGCGTTTGAGCAATTGACACCAAAATTGAATCAGCACCTACTCCTGTTAGGAGCAACATATGGACACAATTTTGTTTGATTCTGCCAGTTACTTCCTGGGTAATAGCAGGCACGCATAACTCAAGAAACGTCCCATTGCTCCACCCCCATTCGAGGAATTTGCGCCAAAAACCAATGGACACAAGTTCACATAGGTACACATATGTGTACCGAATTTCGTTCGATTTCATGCGGTAGTTTTTGTTGTAGAGCGGCCACAAAAAACCGGTCACACACAGAGAGAGAGAGAGAGAGACAGACAGACACTTTCCAAAAATGGTCGAAATGGACTCAGCACACCTCAAAACGTTCCATTCAATTAAAATTCGAAATTCGAAAATTTGCACGAATCCAATACTTTCTTCTGTATATTAGATATAGAAGAAAGTAAAAATGGTCGAAATGGACTCAGCACACCTAAAAACGTTCGAATCCGCCAAAATTCGAAATTCGAAAATTTGCACGAATCCAATACTTTCCTTCTATATATTGGATATTGAAGAAACTGAAAATCAATGTCAAGTATTTTATTTGCTATTAAATAGAAACTGGCAACAGATAAAAATTTTAAATCATTGCGTTTTATTTCCTTGTCGGCCAACAATGAATACGGTGATCGATCGCGTGAATAAGGGCAAGGCCGTTATTAAAATCTGCTTTAAAAAACGCTATAATTCGAATTCTATGAAACGTGGAAATTCCAAACACATCCTATCAGACGCGGAAAAAAATTCTTTTTACTCTGGCATTAAATTTCAAAAATTTTAACAATGTTTTCACTGCAAAAGTCGCGAAAACCCTTTTAGAGGTTTTTAATTAATATCTTCGTTAATTAATGTCATCCAAAGATGCAACCTAGCTAAGAACACTCTCAATCAACTCTCCTTTCGAACATTTTTTTTTTTTTCGAAATCGGTCCATCCGTTTAGGCGCTTGAGTGCCACAGACAGACACACTGATGCACAGACGCGTCAAACTTATAACCCCCTTCCTTTGTGTGTCGGGGGGTTAAAAAGTACCTGAAACGTTTTATTAGACAGCGATTTTTGACTTAAAGATTTTTTAGGAAGTAAAGTAGATGAATGAATTACCAACGTATTGATGCACAAAAAAAGCCAATTATCGGATGACTTTTCATCCAAAAACTCACACTTCTTTGCATTGAAAAAGGTGTTCCTTGTAACAGAGAAACACGTGTCTGCAGTAGTTTGCAGTTTTTGTACATCAAAACGTTGGTAATTCATTCATTTCACTTTCAAGAACAAAGGTATTTATTCGTCATTAAGTACAGTAGAGTCCCGAAAACTCGGCACTCGATAACCCGGCCGAATCCACCAAGTTCGGCCACATTTTGACTGGACAAAAAAAAAACGTTCTAAAACCTGTTTCGCGCACATTTCCGGTAACCCGGCATTTTCACAGTTTCAGTTACTTTTCGGTCTACATTAGACCAAGTTTTCGGAACTCTACTGCACCGCTCTCACGTTCAAGCATGGTTTGAAATTTCAAAACTAATGGGATCGTTTCCAAAATTTTGAAAGTATTTTTTTTCTGAAAGAGCATGCTTAAAAACATAGCATCTGAACATTTTTTAAATAATTTGTTTAATATTAAAAAAAAATACTTCAATGGGTGCGCTTTCATTGTTTACATTTCTTTTTGATGACATCACAAATGATGAAATGCCATTCACTGTTGGCATTCACAGAGCAAAATATTTAATTCGCATCTTTACTCGCGTGTATTGGCAACGATATGACTGATAGCAAGAGTAAAGCGCAATATTTAATTCGCTTCTTGATTATCATAACGTAGAAGCGCGGTGGAAAGATGCGCCAAACAGCATCATTTGTGACGTCTTAAAGACCACGTCTCGTTTGAAAAATCGGATATTTTAAAAAAATAATTAAAATATAACTGTTGAGAAAATGAAAGTATTTTCTGGGTTCATGTTTTTTTTTTTTTTTATCTTTTTTGAGCAATCACGATTGCTTATTGTTCTCACTTGACTGTTTTCGGCGTCCTATCATTTTATTTTCCTGCCAGCACCACCGTCGACCGGCTCCTCACGATGCTGCTCCTATAGCGAAAACCGTCTCCAGGTTGCATCCATATCCTACACACACACACGCCTACATACACAACTAAACACACACAAACACACACACTACACCTACACACATACAAAAACACATACACACACGCATACATACAGACACCTTCACATACATACACACACATACACACACGCATACATACAGATACCTTCACATACAGACACATACACATACCCCGCCCCCACGCACACAAAGACTCATACACACAACTACCAACACTCATGCCTGCACACAGACACAAATACATGCCTACACACATACCCCCTACATACAAACACACATACCCCCCCCCCACACACACACAAACACACACGCCTACATACACACACACTCGTGATTGCGAAAAACATAATTTGAATTCAAGATAACAAAATTCAAATTAATTTCTTTTTTTTTTTGAGCAATCACGATTGCTTATTGTTCTCACTCGACAGTCCTTGATGTTCCGGTTCCTTTTTCAGCTTGGATCAGGCCTGCAGCACCACCGTCCACCGGCGGCGGCGCGGTTGGTCCTGAGCACTGTCCCCCGGAATCCACTTTTGCTGGGCGGTGGCGTCCATGTCCTACACACGCATGTGCATACACAGTCGCCTACGTGCGCACGCCTTTACACACATACACACGCCTACGTGCACACTCGTAAGCCTACACACACACGCACACAACTATATACACGTAAGCACCCAGGAGGAGGGACATGCTTGGGTGGGGGAGCCATTTCTAGAAACAATAACTCTAACCAGTAGGGTCTTGTCGCAACTCGTGATTGCGAAAAACATAATTTGAATTCCAAGTTTCAAATTCAAATTAGAGTTATTTTTTTTTTTTTTTTTTTTTTTGCTTATTCTATCAATTTCAGTGACTAAAAGTGGTACTTCTGACTCAAGGAAAAAAACCCTTTGTTTCGGATAAATGATTTTCGGAACGAAATAATAGATCTGTCAGAATTCGGGCAGGTTATCTACTAAGATTTAGAATATCAATCCGCAATCGCAAAATAAATAAGGCTCTTAATTCTTAACAAAAACAAACTAATAAATTTCAAACCAACTATCACGGCAACAATAATATTTTGCGGTATCTAGTAGAAGTATATTCCTTTCCTTGACTCAAAAGATTACACTAAATGAATTCCAAAAAGCATATTACTTTCCTTTTGAGAAACCAGCAATATCTCTTTACAAAATTATGTTATCACAATAAATGTTATCAAATAAAACAGCTTAGATATTGACTTTCTCGGGCTTCTGGAAACTAGGTTCTGAAAAGAATTTTTCCGCAAGCTATATTATTCTCGGAAACATATTCGCAATTTTCAGACATCTCGTTGAACAAATAGACGAAATATTGTTATGAATTTTGATATACATTTTTTCTATGTAGTCAGACTCATATTTTATAATAATAAGGTTGTGGTTTTCTCTCTGTTCGATTCTTCTTCGGTAATTTACTTTCATTTCTTCGTGTTTTTCAGTTCAACCATTGCAATAGTGAAGCTTTTTTTCGCAATGTCCTTCAGTTTGAATGGGGTGGTTTCCTTCAGTCAAAAGTACTATACTTTTAGTCATTGAAATGGATAGAATAAGCAAAAAAAAAAAAATCATATGGACCCAGAAAATACTTTCATTTTCCTAACAGTTATTTTTTAATTAATTTTTAAAATGTCCGATTTTGAAAACAAGGCGTGGCTTGATGACGTCACAAATGATGCAATTTGGCTCATCATTCTACCACGTTTCCACATTATGATAATCAAGAAGCGAATTAAATATTGTGCTCTACGCTTGCTATCAACCGTATCGTTGCCAATACACGTGAGTAAAGATGCGAATTTAAATATTTTTCTCCGTGAATGGCAATACTGAAAGGCATTTCATCATTTGTGATGTCACACGACAGAAACGTAAACAATGAAAGAGCACTGATTTAAGTAATTTTTTTTTTAAATATTAAACTTGAACAAATTATTTAAAAAATGGTCAAATCTTATATTTTTAAGCATACTCTTTCAGAAAAAAATACTTTTAAAATTTTGGAAACGACCCCATTGCACAATAATTGAAAAATTTTACTCGCCTTTAGGCGTTTCTTAATTATTTGATATTTTTACTTAATTCTCAATTTTTAACAAATTAACTTAGTTTATACAGTGGCGAATTTACCATGTCGCTATGTCGCAATTGCGATTGGCTCCCACGATCATATCGACCTCGAACGTTACACAAAAATGCACGAGATAAATATTTTTAATCTTTATCTTTACTAATAATAAAGCTGAAAGTCTCTCTGTCCGGAGGATGTCTGTAGGATGTCTCTGACGCGCATAGCGCATAGACCGTTGGGCCTATTTTCAAGAAATTTGGCACAAAGTTAGTTTGTAGCATGGGGGTGTGCACCTTGAAGCGATTTTTCGAAAATTCGATGTGGTTCTTTTTCTATTCCAATTATAAGAAAAAAACTATGATAAATTACGAAATTATCATAACGTGGAACCGTAACATGGGCACAAGCCAATTGGCGAGATACGAAATTATCATAACGTGGAACTGTAACGCGGGTACAAGCCAATTGGCGAAAAAATTCACCATACATTATTTGTAAATATACAGGCGAACCAAAAGACCTTTTAATTCTTCTATTACCGGCAAAACCGTGCGGGTGCCACTAGTCTTAATAATAAAGCTGAAAGTCTCTCTGTCTGAATCTCTGTGACGCGCATAGCCACTGCCTTCTCGACGACCCGGGCCAAAGGGCTGAAAACTAGTTTCGCCGTGACGTCACTCTAAGAGGCGAACGATTCTGTTGTGGAGATAGCTAGCTAGAATGGATTACGGCTTTTGCAGAGTGTACGTGGCTTTGAAGTTAAACTGGATTACTTCGAAATAATTGCAATTATAATCGATAAGTGTTTATATGTCACATCTATTTTTGTAGTATTAATTACTTGAAGTTGTATGTGCGTTTCTTATGGGTATTTTACTTGTAATGAATTAGATTTGTTTTCTATGTCTGCAATATTATATCGTAATGTCGAATGTTTTCTATGCTGTAGCATAGCCATAATTTTAAAATTCAAACTACTAATATTTTTCAATTCTTAGTGCAAATCAGAGTTTTTGTGCCCACAATTTGCAGGTATAAATTATCTTTGTCAGAAAAATTGCAAGCAGTTATGAGCAACTATTATTATTTATTCGTAGTATACATTACGATGCAAAATTTGCAAATTTTTTTGTGATGTAAACATTATTTTACTTAAGATGCTCTGAATAGCGAATATTCAGTTGGAAATTTAACTCTGGTATTATTTTTTTTAAATTATGCCAATTTAAAGTAGAAACGCTATTTTCTGTAACATAATAAATTTATATTATCATTATTAGTTTGAAATATTTAAAAAGTAAAATGATTCCAAAAACAAATTAGTAAATGGGATTTTTGGTTTAAAATAAATTAATAATTTATTTATTTCGTGATATTTATGACCATGGTAACACGCTACGCCTTACCTATTAACTTCCGAAATTAACTTGCTACAATATTTAATATCCAATTGTTAATCTCATATGTTATTAATCACCTTTTCAGAGATTTGTGAAAAAAATAACTTTTATTTATTTTTTTTACTTATTTATTTTTATTGTTTATACCTGTATATTTTATTTCAAAAATAGTAAAGCAATTAATTGACTTTACATAAATTTGTGAACACTTAATCTTGTGAAGGTTTTTTTTCCTGGATATTGTTTTATATTTAAATGAGCTAGTAATAGTCTGAAGTTATTGTGGTGTGACATAAAATGTGCGGCAAATTAAAAAGCAACAAAGTTGAAATTTATCATCTGAGTTTTCCTCATATTAAAATTATATTTTGAATGTAAAAGTATTAGTCAAAAACAATTTGAATTAATTCAGCACTATGGTAGTATATTATAACTTTCATTCATTGTGTTAAAAATGTATGTTCGCTCACCAATTGTTGAACATTTAAATTTGTTTACTATTTGGTTTTGTCTGCCGAATTGGCCGTATACCAACCGCATATTCAATGTATTCCTAGTTAGTACTAATTGTAAACATTGTTTAACTAGTTGTTATTTTTTAAGTGTTATAACAAAATTTTGTTAAATTTAAATTATATTTAATATTTTTAAAATTAAATTGCAATTCCTGTTTTCACTGAATATACTCTACGTAGAATGGTTTTAAAACTAGATTTTTTTATTTGATGGAATGAAGCATTTCTTTTAAGACTTAATTAAATGTAATTTCCGTGAACTTCTTTGTTTTTTTTATTTTCCTTTAAGGTCACTAACATTTCCAACTGTCTGACATAGCGTGGATCCGAGAGATTTTTGACGCAAAAAAAGTAATGATGAAACCTATGGTGAAAAATAGTTAAACAATGTTGTAAATCTACAAATTTGCAAAAAAAAAACAAAAAAGTGGACATGCGTTTCAGGTTTATAAATTTGTATTTTTTGTATTGAGAAAGGGTTTACTGTAAATAAAAAAAAGTGCCTGTAATATTTTGAAAATTTAATTCACTTTCTCAAGCCTGTCAAGAAAAAAGTGAATTCTTAGAATTTACTTAACAACAACACTTTAATAGTATTTATAAATGTAATTAATTTTTGAATGTTGTTTTTAAGAGTTAATAATTTTTAAAGCTTTATATCGTAGGTTTCCTTTAGAGATTTCATGATTTTTTTTTCCAGCTGCTTCTATTTTTCTATGAAAACTTCATGAACCAATCATACTTTTATAATAATATACTTTTACTCTAACCACAAAAGTCGTAAGCGTAATCATTTTTAGAAAAATGCGTTAAATATTACGCAAAAAGAGCCTTTATATTGACTTCATTATGTAAACATGATCTAAGCAAGTTTTATAGTTCTTTGGTTGTGCATTTGAACAAGATGTTTCTTGTTACAATAAACCACTTTAAATTTTTTCTTTCTATTTTTGTCTATATTTATTTAATAAAAGTCATTTATAAATATTTTATTCAAGAATAGTCTAGATGAATATCGACTTTAAAGGTAGGTTATTTCGTATCAGTACTTTTGCACAAAAAAAGTTTTAAGAATTTTTTGTTTATAAGTAAAGTAAAACACCGCAAACATCAATGTTTCGATAAAAGGCGAAGCATAGTGTAATTTATCACTTGCATTATAAAGCATGCGTTTGATTATGCGCGATATTTAGCCTAATTAGCTCTGTGAAATCTTGCTTTTCAAACAATGCTAATAATTTACACATGCACAAAAATATAAAGTATATTTCTATTTCATATATTTACATTAAATCCAGGCATTCAACATACCCTTTCCTAAGTTTCACTACAAAAAATAAAGTTTCGTTTTATTGCTCAGAAAACTTATTGTAAGCTATCAGAAACGCAAGCTCGAAAGGGGAAAACTTCGCCTATTGCTGTGACGTCATATTTGAGCGCGATGGCCCGGGTCGTCAAGAAGGCAGTGGCATAGCGCCTAGACCGTTCGGCAGATTTTCATGAAATTTGGCACGAAGTTAGTTTGCAGCATAAGGGTGTGCACCTTGAAGCGATTTTTTGAGAATTCGATTTTGTTCTTTTTCTATTCCAATTTTAAAAACATTTTTACGAGCAAAATTGTCGTAAGATGGGCGAGTAAATTACCAAGTTATCATAACGTGGAACCGTAACATGGACAGGCCAATTGGCGAGAAGAAATTCACCATACATTATCTGTAAATATACAGGTGAACCAAAAGAGCTTTTAATAATCTACTATGGGCAAAGCCGTGCGGGTACCACTAGTAGTTCTATAATACACAAAGAGGCATTGCGACGGACCCTCAAACCTATAAATCCGCTACTGAGTTTGTAATGTTATGTGTTTAACTATTTTGCTTTGAATTGATGCATTTATGCAAAAGTACTTATCTTCATTCTAGTAATTACAAAAAAAAAAAAAAAATTCTTTAAGATCTTGAGCCAATTATACCTTTTTTTACGATATTTAAGACTCAACGATTGCTTAGATCTAGTATAGTAAACATGTTCACAAAAAAGAAAAATTCAGTGATAAGATGAAAGAGAATTTGCGAACTAAGAGAAATGCAACTAACGGCTACAACTCACATAAAGAAAAAGAAATCAAATAGAATAAACACAAAATTTTACTTTGCCGACAAAACTTTTGACTAGTAGTACATTTCAATCAAATGTTTGACTAAAACAGAGCTAAATGCATTAAGATAAATCCACAGAATAACGACAGAAAAAAAATATGAATGCTGTTTTTATCCCAATTTAAACGTACATTGTAATAGGTATTAAAATGGCACTTGTCTACATCTATTCATGTGAGTATAAATTACTAAAAATACTTAAAATGCTAATTTAAAACTTTAAGGAGAGTATTGTTTTGTGGGCTGCTGAAATCTTCAATTACGATAACAATAACTAAATGTAATGTGTGCAAGGAACACCTACATTTCCTGGTTTACTGTAAACCGAAGAAGGAACTAGTTTTTACAGAAATTAACAACACAATGCTTTTACAAAGGTTCTATGGGAGCCTCACCGAATTACATCAACATTCAATAATGATAGTGGGTTTGGTATATTATTTTTGAAGGCAAACTTGGCAATGTATCACCTGGTTATCACAAATAGATCGTCAATTAAACAAAAGGATGCCATTTCCAGTTCCGTAATGTTCATGGATTTTAGTCGCAATGCTATTTCACCATTACCTCATTTCAGGTGTAACATCTCGTCAAGATATATAGAATAGCTCTGATAAGTTGAGCAATGACCTTCAAAATGTTTCCTTATTTTTAGGGAATTCAATGAAAGAATTGACATGTTACAGTAAGTCAGAATACTTTTGCAAATCTACTACAAAAGTATTCCAACTTAACAATGTCATCAATTACTTTGCATTTTCTTGAATGAAAACACAAATAAATTGTCTTAAAAATGGACCCCACACCAGAAAATAAGTAATTTTTTGGTTGTTCTTACTCAAAGGTTTTATTTAGAATTGATAATCAAATGTAAGCTAAATTTTAACAAATGATAAACCGCATGAACTTGACTGATTATAGAAAATATTTAAAATACAAATAAGCTTAAAATTAACTAAATAAATATCCCACAGAGTATTAGAAGGGCTCAATTAATATTTAAAATGTTAATAGCAACAACTTTATCATTTTGAAATAACAAAGTAGTTTTTGACTTTTTAGTATCAATTTTTCAAAATTGCCTGGATTATCATATGCTTTAATCTTCGGTGGTATTTTTTTCCTTCCTGACTGGAATAGCAAACATTTGCCACTATAGAGTTAAAATATTACCAGATAGGTGGCGCTAAAAGTAGAGTAAATATTTCACCATTTCACTTTGCCCAGCTATTTCAATTTGCCCCACATTCACCGATATTATATTTGCAAGAAAAATAAATGTTTTAATGTTGTTGAAAACTTCTTTTGTGTATTTCCTGAAAATAGTTGAATTCAGCCAGCATGACAATGACTAGTTTTTAGTATAATCATAACTAACATAACTAAACGACTAGGACCATAACTAGTCAAACTAATGTATTCTAGTTTTTCAAAATATTGAAAATTAATAAAAAGAATATTACAGCTATAAAAGTGCAATTTTGAAGTTCTAACACCGTGAGAATAAATTTTTCCCATGAATTAAAACTGCAACATTTGTATCAAAGTTGAAAAAAAAAAAAAACCTTAAGCATGCCCATTTAATCATTTACCGTATCAAGATTTCCCAACTTAGATACAAAGTATAGTTTCAAGACGGAAGGAAACTGCTGCGTCAGAGTAATAGTAATATCCCACCTACCACCCGAACATTAGCGACTTCTAACATTGCTTAACTCGTCTTTTGGGAAATTTTCTGCTAGGTAATGAGTTTTGGACAATAAAGTCAGTTTTCTGTCTCAATTCCATCGGTTGTGCAGGAAGAAGTTTGCACGATATAGTTTGACTTTGGGGTAGCATAAAATAATTAAGATTTTATTACTCAATAGGAACAGCTGGCGTTAGTCCTGTTTTATACGAGTTGACCTAATTTTCCTTTCTACTAGTAAAATTATATTTCTTTAAGAAGTTCTATCAAAAACTGATTAGAATTTTTGAAAAGAATGTTGAAAAATTAAGCTGTATGGTTGATTTCATTTATTGATATACGTCAAATGTTCTTGTGTTAAATAAAAATTATTAAGCTCGAAGAAAACTGAAGATGACAACCTCAGCCTCTTTATGATATAAAGTTCTCTTGGTAAGTTTATTTTTATTTTATTTTATTTTTTATTTTTTTATTTATTTTATTTGTTTTTACTTGTTTTTATTTTTTGCATTGAAAATTTAACAAGTTGTTTTAAGGACCAACTGAAAATGCCTTTCAAAATTAAAAATATGAGTTGGGAATGTCTAAAATACCTGAATTTATCAAATGCGAATCAAAATTAATGTAATCATGGAGTATGCAAAAAAAATTTAAAAAACCTCGAAAAACTATATTATGATTCGATTTTCTATATATTACTCCTTTGGAGTAGTATTGGCAATAGCGGGTTAATTAATAACTATTAAGTTTTTTTTCCAGTGCACATTATTCAAAAACTTTGATTGCAATTACGTTATATATTTTTTTTTCATATCGATGTGTGTTTTAATTAAAAATTATCTCTTTCAACCTTTTTTTTTTCGTGCTCTAAGAATTTTAGCTCCTCTATTAGTTGAGTAACAAATGAATGTTTCAACTGAACACAGTTTATTTTTTAAATCCTTCAGGAAATCAAGTCTGAATTTTTCGACTTATTTTAAATTAAAAAAAAAGGTTTTTAAAAAATGTCATACAAGAACGTTGTTTAATCAATAACCATCCAGTAACAGGCAACCTTTTATTAAGATCGATTCCCCGCATTCTGGATGAATCTGAAATATCTCTTTCCAAGCAACATAGAGCGTGATACTCCTAAGGCTACACGTTAAAAGATAGAGAGTAGAGGAAAACCAATATTTTATTCTTCTTGAAGTTTAGCTCACTTGCTTTTTACTTAATGCTGCAAGACTCCGTCTAACTCTAATAGACAACAAGAACGGCTTTTATTTTTATTAAGTTATGAATCAAGCTTGATTAAGCTAAGACTCTCCTAACTTGTACCTACTATCGACTACGAATCTCTGAATCGTCTCCAAAGAACAAGATATTCAAAATGCTCGAAAACGTTAGCAATGTTGACCTTTCTGCTTCTGAGATATTTGTAGGGATATATTTCTGTTGTTTCTCGCAACTTCATTGACGTCGTTTAATACGAGTTGTAAGACGGAAAAGGACTGGTTTGCTTCAGCTGATGAAAAACCTTCAACCAAGGTTTTTCCCAACTGGTTTTGGAGCGAACCATTTTCAGAGAATTGCAGAGGATGGGGATGTATAGTCTAATGCCTGTGAGGAAACCTCTCATTCATGGGCGGATTTATGGGGGGGCAGAGGGGGCAATGCCCCCCCCCCTAGTTTTGGGAGGACTTTATGTAGTAACAACACATTTTCCAAAAATTAATATATATATATATATATATATATATATATATATATATATATATATATATATATATATATATATATATATATTGAATATTTCAGAAGGGTATGGATGGATTTATAAGGGGCGGCATAGGGGGCAATGACCCCCAGTTTTGGGCAGACTTTATGTAATAACAACATATCTTCCAAAATCTTAAAACAAAAAAATCATGACTTTTTCTTTTTCGAATAGTTTAATGAAAATGAAGAGAAAAGCGAATGTCATTTTCTGATGGGAGAAAAGAAAAGGGGAAAAAAAACGAACATTAAATACAAATAAAACAGCTGTCACTGGGGTGCTAAAAACGTGTCTGAATTCACTATTTTGGACTGAAAACCATTTGGGCAAGTATATGAATGAAAATATAGGCTAAATGAGCTTTACATTAAGCTGCAACACTTATAATAATTGACTATTATTTTGACAAATTAGAACCTAAAGCAAAGGGGGGAAAACTCCCCCCGCTCCCATTCTCGCTAGCAGAACGATCTACTCGTTATGATTTGTGTCCACATTTCAAGTATATTTGTGCATAATATTTATGTTCTTAGTAGATTAATTGGCCCTTTAAGAAATTCTAAAAAGCATAGTTTTTTTTTTCCTTCTCTCTCTCTGTTTTAAGAAGAGAGAGAGAATAAATAGTATCGCAAACTGAATAAATTTCAGTTATCTGAGTGTTCTGATTAAATGAATCTTTTTACTTGGAGGGAGAGTACAATTTTACTTACTTTATAAATACTGTTTAAAAAGTAAGGTTAGTCATAATCATCTAAGTCTAAGTGAGTCAGTCCTTGCCATTATTGAAATCTAAATAATTGAGTCATCAAAAGTTTTGGAAAATTCTGCTGAAATTTTATAAAAGTTCATTAAAACCTAACAAAGATTGGTAAAATTGCAAAAATCCTTTAACCGTAAAAACTGACGGATTTTCGTAAAAATTACAAAAAATCAAGCAAAAATTTGCAGGTAAGAGGGAATTACAAACAGAGCCGAATTTGCCTATAAGATAAACAAGCTATTGCTTAGGGCCCCTGCTTTGGAAGTGGGTCCCTAACTCCCAAAAAAATTTCATGATTCGTTCCTTAAAAAATAGAAATTGCTTAAAAAAACTAATTTCATTTTTAAGTGGTTGAAAACCTTGAATATTTCAAAACGTGTGACTACAAACCTTAAATTTTAAAATGTCTAACAAGTGGTAGAGGGGGAGGAATGCCAAAATATGTCAAATTCAGCTCCTTGCCACATCCTGTATTAAAAATTTTAAAATCATGGTTCTCACGTTTTGTAACATTATTTGAAATAAATTTTTGTGACTCATATGTTTCATATCTTGCTAGTTATTCAATCCCGAATGTAGTAATTTGGAAATTCTTTTGTATTGATTGCTTTTATCTTACTTCTTCTGCATATTGTCTATCTGTTTAGCACGGAAAAAAATACACAATACACTACTTCTATTTCTTTTCATTTTCTGCCCCATTTGCAACTGAAGAAAAGTTGCTGTCATGAGAAATCACTGGTTACTTATCTCTTTTAAATTTAAAACAGCTATTTCTCAAAGTTAGAACAGGACTGTAAAAATTTACAATCAAGTACTAAAATATCAGAGACTGGAAAGTACAAATGAAGTGCATTAAATAATTTTATTTATTTTACTTATTCTAGAGTCCTTAAAAATAATTAGATACGACTTTGAAAATCCTAAGCAAAATGGGCTCTAATTACTTCTACTGCAGATTGTTAATCTTTTTAGCCAGGGGGAAAAAAATGATGCACTACCTCTATTCCTTTTCGTTTTCTGCACTCTACTTATAATTAAAAAAAGGTTGTTGTAATGAGAAATCTATAGTTTATTTTTTCTTTCAAACTTAAAATATCTATTTCTTACAAAGTTTGAACTAAACTGTACAAGTGTGTAATCTAGTGTGTGTATCAATTTCTATGTCTATCCAATTAACCTCTAAAAGGTTTCAAAATGCAGAATTTTATATCCATTTTACAAAATTTCCTGCGGAGGAGAAACCCCCGGCCGCCTAAAATTGGAGATATTCTATTTCCCACTTAAAAGGGAGCCCTGCATTACTCCCTTGATACCGGCTTCCTCTCTTAAGGTCAATTCAAAAAGGACAGCATGAAAACACACATTAACGACACACAAAAAGTAAAGCATGGACTTATGCATCACAGGAAAAGGACAAAAACATGAGAGTGGAAGGGGGGCAATAAAAATGTTGCTAAAAAAAATCCTGCCCCCTCCCCCCCCCCCCCAGGAACTCAGTCCTAAATCCGCCTATGCTCTCATTTCTGTCCGAAATGCCAGAATGAGTTTGCAGGGTGGTAGGAAAGACAACATTGTAGCTCAAAGGACTGGAAGTGGTTATCTTGTCGAATGAAATACGATACATCTTGTTTTTCAATGAGGGGAAACGTTGAATGTGGTAAGAATGCCACATTTTATTTTTTCACACCATGTACGGGTCTGATGAGAAAGTCATGATGTGAATCACAATCTGCTGATATGGAAGAGGTGACCTGATGTTTCTAGAGACGCAAGAAGCTCTTAAAATTGGTTCAATGTACATCAATCTGACTTCTAGCACCTTTCTAGCTGCCCAGCAAAAGGACGAACCTTAACGCAATAGAAAAATGTTTGGGACATGTAAAATAGTGCGTCCGACAACTATCTCTTTTTCTAGCTAATTTGGGGGATTAAAATTTGCTTCGTCAATCCATGGCATTCTCTGAACATATATGCATTCAAAAAGCTTATAGAATGCCTTCATGAATTGAACTGATATACGTAAAAATTGAGGTTCAATAAAATATTTGTACGATGTGTGAATTCTTTTCCATTCAAGCGTTGCTTCGGCATCTGTTTCATGAAATATTGAAATAATGTGTCAGAAAAAGTTCGGCTCAAAGAAAAATTGCAAAGAACACTCTCTCCCTCAAATTATTATTATTAGTAGTATTGTTATTATTATTATTGTTATTATTATAGTTTTAAACGACTTAAATATCCATATATTAATAATGCTAATTGGTGCTGCAATTATAGCTTACCCTAAAATAAAATTTTAATCAACTTTTATAAAGTTCAATGTTTAGCATTCTCCCTTGAAAAGGATTACGTTACTCTATTGGTACGCACTCTCCCCCCCCCCCCCCCGTTACTCATTGTGGGACAATATCCTCATACTGCTTTTACGCTTTTAGGGACAACCAAAAATAAAGGAGTTTCAAGTAATGCACGGTTTTTACATAAGCAAGAGAGTGTGGTTCCGTTTCGTTAGAACGATAACACTTATTCTCTTTGGAGGAATGAGGAAAAATACACATGCGAGTCTTTCTACCGATAATGCCTTCATTTTTACTGAAATAATTTCGTCAAAAATTATCAAGTTTTGGTTAACGCACCAGTGCCAGTCAAGTATACAGTTTTAGACAGTCATAAGTTTGGATTTGAATAATATGAATTTTTGACGGGTAAAACTGATGTTGCTGCGACCCATGAATAGGGTGCAACCATCTAGAGTTATCAGCGTGAATTTTATGACTCAGTTGGTCTTTTCAAGATATTGGTGAAAGGTTATGAACTGCCATCACGAGGTCTGTCGGTGTTTCATGTTCATTTGAATTTAATTACGATTTAGATCTAAAGATAAAAAAAACTTTTGCCCATTTTCAAGAGAAAAATGGGTATTCTGTTCATTACTCATCCTTTCCTCATCCTATCTCTTACTGAGTATCATCAGAATTTTCAGATTCTGTTACTAGGGGGGGGGGGGTCGGACCTTATTTTCAAAATTAAGTAAATAAAAATAGAATTAACTAATTCGGAGGATCCAGAAGCAGCCAAACGTTAGATAAGATGTAGTCGCTTGAGAGAAAAATAGTTTTAAAAGTCTAAATTCATTATAAGACTCAGAAAATTGAGTTAACCTGAGAGCGATGTCTTAAGCATGTCTGTTACTGATGCCGTTACCCCACTGGCATATTAACATTTTTATTTTATAAGAGTAAATTAAGAGAAATTTTCTCACCACCATACACCTTGATTCGATGCAGTTGAGGTCAGCTTCTTCGTTATCTAGGGCAACGGATACAGTAGTATTTCCTGGTATGGGCGCTGAAAAAAAGGAAAACACTTTTCTTATAATGTAATCTTCGTAGAAGAAGATACGATGAATAAGTAACTTATTGCTTTCTCGTCTTTACTAGTTAGAAAAAAACATTGTTAATTGGACTTTTTTAACTGGAAAATGTTTGTGGTATACTTTAAAGGAGAGTAAGATGACGAATCGGATAAGGTGACGAATTTAACGTAATTCTATCATCGATACTAACATCTGTCCTAGTACTTTTTGATACTTAGGTGTACGTTCACTGCAAAGGATGTCAGAATGGATAGTTTTGCGAGTCGTAACCAGCAAGATAATTTTTTCTTGCCCGCGAATGTAATTTTTTGACTTTACTACGCAAGGAATTACTCAACGACAGTAAGTTATTATTTTCTTCCATTAATTTTTCGTAAAATACAAGTTGTAATGCAAAAACCTTACGTGATGCAGGATGTTTACGATACAGTACAGTAGTGAAAAACAAACTCAAAAAAAAAAAAAAAAAAAAACGGCAGAATATGGTAAGACAACAAATGACTGAACGGGAAAGATGATGAATGAATTGCTTGTTTATCGTCTTATCCGACAATTTTTGGGTACCTTTTCTCTTCAATTAAAATTCTAGACATAAACATTTATGCATATAAAGATTTTCAAGTTTCGTATACTGCTGATGCTGTTGAAACCAAAGAAAAAAGTAAGCCCAAGCCTTTAATTCTCTTATTTTCTCCAAATTCCCACCAAATCTAATTAAGTCAGCAAAGACGAACTCTATAGCCTATCAACTTCTCGAATCTTCTCTCACTGCCATCAGTTTCCTTCTTGACACTTTCCCCGCAGCTGTCATCCTGCTCAACTTCAGATGATCTGCAAGAAAGCCACCAGGATACAAAAGATGAAGCTGCCTCCTTACCGCTGTTCTCTAGATCCAATTAGGTCAAAAAACCCTGTTTGTAAAAACCTGCCAAATTCTTAACTGGTCTTCCACACCATCAACTTCCATAACTCTTTCTCCGTAGCTCCTCATTTATTTGCTCACCATTTTCACATTTTCAGATGACTGTCCAGAAAACAAATAGGAAACAAAGGTGGAACTTCTTTCATACCACATTTTAAGACATCCGACCCTTTCATCAGATGTTTTTTCATCCATAAGCTCACTCCTTTTTCGTTGAAAGAGGGATTCACTGTAAAACCGAAACACATGTATGTTGTAATCTGATTTTTTTCAATTAAACGTTGTTGTTTCTTGTTTTATTTTTTTTGCACAAAGATATTCATTCACCTTTAATCCGTATGTGCTTACGTACTGTATATATATATATACGTTTTAACATGCAAGATCTTTTTTTTTTCGCAACCGTTAGTCCTAGATGAAAACTTCCAATTGCAGAAATGTTCAAAATCAGATGCAGAGTTAAAATAATGAAAGTGCGAAGCAAAAATAAAAGTGAGTCAAAAAATACAAAATTTAACTTTTTATACGAACTTTAAGTACCCTGTGACTAATATTTAGAGAGAGATTTTCCATTGAAAACTATTGCTGAGACAAAAACTTTACATTTGTGCGACCAAAACTCAAGGAGATACTGCGGTTTAAAGTTTTAAGGGACCATACAGAAGATGAGATTAGAACTTATCGCCCTATGAGAAGAATGAGAGGTCGTCATAGTAAGAAAAGCAAAGTATTTATATTTTTCTAGCTATTCAAAAATAAATGCAGGTGTTATGCCGTGATACGCAAAAACACACTACGAAATCTCGAACACTTTGAAAAACCATTCTATGCACACATATAATTTTAAACACTTGCTAACAGCTACAGTTTCCCCCAAAAAGTGTTACAGTGAAACCTCTGTATAGCGATACTGTCTATAACGATAACCTGTCTATAACAATTTTTTGGCAACAGCAAAATGTCAGCATGAATAATCAAACTGTTATAACGATAACCTGTCTATTACGATATTTTTTTTAGGTCCCAACAGTATCGTTGTAGACAGGTTTTACAGTATTGACGACGAGTGAAAAGTAGTGTAAGTCACAAAACGCTGTGTTTCATATCTCGGTGAATATTGGTTGTACTAAATTTCAAACTTTTTTGTTGGAACTACTTTTTAACAGAGAATTTTTCCCTAAACATAAGTTCAGGGACCAGGAGCCCGTACAAAAAGTTAAATTTTGTATTTTTTGACTTATTTTTATTTTTACTTCAAACTTTCAATATCTTGTTTCTGCATATGATTTTGAACGTTGTTCCAACTGGAACTATACATCTAGGACTAACGGTTGCGAAAATAAATGTCTTGCAAGTTAAAACGGAATACTCTGTGTGTGTATATATATATATATATATATATATATATATATATATATATATATATATATATATATACAGGGTGTTCCGTTTTAACCTGCAAGACATCTATTTTCGCAACCATTAGTCCTAGATGCATACTTCGAATTGCAAAAACGTTCAAAATCAGATGCAAGTTTAAGATCTTGAAAGTTTGAAGCAAAAATAAAAAAAAAATGAGTCAAACAATACAAAATTCAACTTTTTATGCGGGACCTAGGACCCCCTCTTTATGTTCAAGGAAATAATCTCCATTGAAAAAATAATTCCAACACAAAACGGTTGACATTAGTACGACCAATATTCACCGAAATATGAAACGCAGTGCTTTGTGACTTAACCGTTTTACACTCAATGTTAATAACACCTTTTCGGGGAAAATATAGCCGTTAACAAGGGTTTAAAATTATATGTGTGCATAGAGTTTGGTTCTTCAAATTGATTGAAGTTTTGTAATGTGTTTTTGCGTATCATGGCATAAAATTTGCATTTATTTTTGAATAGCAATGAAAAATATAAATGTTTCGTTTTTTACTTCGACAACCTATCATTCCTTTGAGAGGGCGATAAATTCCGATCTCATCTTCTATATGGTCCCTTAAAATTGTGAACTCTAATATCTCCCTGAGTTTTGGCCGCACAACTGTCTTTTTTTTTTTTTTTTGCAATACCTTTCAATGGAGATTATTTCCCTAAGTATAAGTTAAGGGCCCTAGGACTCGTATTAAAAATTAGATTTTATATTTTTTGATTCATTTTTATTTTTGCTTCAAACTTTCAATACCTTAACCCTGCATCTGATTTTGAACAATTTTGCAATTGAAAATATGCATCTAGGACTAACGGTTCGAAAATAAAGGTCTTGCATATTAAAATGGAACACCCTGTGTGTGTGTGTATGTGTGTGCGTATATATATATATATATATATATATATATATATATATATATATATATATATATATATATATATATATATATATATATATATATATATATATATATATATATATATATATATATATATATATATATATATATATATATTTATTTATTTATTTATTTATTTATGTATTTATTTATTTATTTATATGTATGTATTATGAATCAGAGAGTAATGCTGTATAAACCTGCTCCCTCACGTTACGCTACTGCAACACTGCACAAAACACTAGGCTTGAGAGATGATTT
Source organism: Uloborus diversus (assembly GCF_026930045.1). Taxonomy (NCBI): domain Eukaryota; kingdom Metazoa; phylum Arthropoda; class Arachnida; order Araneae; family Uloboridae; genus Uloborus; species Uloborus diversus. Next base: position 120,840,097 of record NC_072734.1, on the reverse strand, counting down.
TACAAAATCTTTTATTTTAATAATGGGGTAAGATATTTCTTCTTCCTGATTCCCCAAAAATGAACATGGAGCAACACTTTTGAATTAAATTGCGATCAGGGGCGGCTCGTCGCTATGGGCAGGGTGGGCCCGGCCCACCCAAAAAATTGTAATTGATAAAATACATTATTAACAAAAATATCGTTTTGTGTTTCAGTTAAAAAAAGTAAAAAGTAAGGCGCACAACAGATTTCAAACATCTAGCCCACCCCCCTCTCCGCATATCTCTAAACATAACCAGAAAGTTTTTAAATCCCATTAATTTTAGCGCTGTGCACAGTTTTGGGAGCTGCGGGCTCGCGTGAAGCTGCCCCCGAAACTAAGAGTCACGCCTCTGCCCTTAGCCAATCGCAATGACTGAATCAGAAAGCGAAAAACGGCGGGTGATAACACCCGAAGGAAATCATTGCAACTCAAGGGTGGGCAAAATTCGCCGAGCCCAAACGAAATCGTAGTTGTCTATAGCGGTTTGGAGGGAAGAGTGGAGGTCAGCGGAGAAGAGTCTAGAAACGTCGCTCACTAGAATAACATGTAAAAGGGCAGAAAATCGGCTGCCCATGCCCATATGTCAGGGAAAACCTTTTATCATACCGTTCCGCTTCTGTTTTTTTCTTTTTTTTTTATATTAATTTTTTCCTCTTCAACAGCTATTACTATATATATATATATATATATATATATATATATATATATATATATATATATATATATATATATATATATATATATATATATATATATATATATATATATATATATATATATATATATAAGGCATGGAGATTGCCGGTTTCATGAGATTCCGTACATTTGTTTTACAACGCATGCATAATTTTTTTAGTTATTTGTTTGTTTTTGGAGTTAGAGATGCTTATTCTCAAAATTTCTGTGTACGGACTTTCTTTTCGAATAGTAGAGCAGCCCGGTGTCTGACGCACCGGCGAAAAAAAAAAAAAAAAGGCTGATCCTCAGATTTTTTTGGTCGTCCACGCAAAAAATAAAAAAATAGGAGAAGAAAGGAAACTCCATATTACCTAATGATAATATTATCCAACACTTGATCTTTTACGTCAGTTTTAAGATTAATTTTCGTAATTTTCTATGATTTCTCAGTAGCTTTTTTAAAAATTGTGTCCATTTTTTTGACCATAGTTACTTCTTGTCTTAATATTTAAATACTTGTGTAGCTGTTATTTAATAGAGTTTTATTTATATATTTACTTATTCATTTATTATTATTTTTACTTTGTAAAAAAGGAAGGGGGAAAAAACTTCAGCCGTTCGTATTTTTTTTTTTCATTAGTTTTTAATGGTTCGCGAACATTTTTTTTTTACAAGTTAACAAGAAAACAGTACAAGTCCGCGTGAATTTTTTTGAAAATCTTTTTCAGGCCCGCATGTCAAAAAAGGTCGAGAGACACTGTAGAAATTACATTACTCTTTTTCATCAGATCGCAGTTCTATTGGTACGTACCTTAGCTTTTTTTTCTATCATATAGGATAGGTATAGTTTTGACATTAATTAAAATATTTAAGATCCTTTCAAGCTAATGTGCCTATAACTAGTCGATTAAATATTTTGTTAAGGGTATATGTGTGACCGTAATTAATTTTTCAACCACTCTTACTCAAAATTATTATTTAATAATGATGATAAAACATAAGTTAAATTTGAAAGTCGATTAGTAAAAAATGCAGCAATAGAAATATTATGTTTATTTCTTTTATTTCATTTACTTATTTTTGTTGTTGTTCAGACGGACCTTTTAGATGCTATTTGTCAGTTATCCATGTTTTAATTTTAAAGTTGCTTGAATTGTTATGTCAAGATGCGTATACTGTAATTAAAGTATTTTTTTTTTTTTTTAATATTGTTGAATACCTTTTTATGCCTGTCCTGAAAATAATTTAATTCACCAAGCAAAACCATTTTTCACGGGGGTGTTTTTAGTGGTAAGGGGTCTTTCTCTTTTTGAGAGTCTGGTTCCTTAATGTTTCACGGTGTGCCACCCCTCTTGGAGGGAGGGGAATGGCACAGTTGATGAGATTAATATTTTTATTACAACATATTATTATTATTACTGCTGTTAATATTATTATCAATTCGATCGCTTAAAGGAAGCCGAGTGTTTCATTTAAAATATGCAGGGTGTTCCGTTTTAACCAATAAGACCTTCATTTTCGCAACTGTTTGTTCAAGGTGCATACTTCCAATTGCAGAAATGTTCAAAATCAGATGCTGAGTTAAGATACTAAAAGTTTAAAGCGAAAAAAAAAAAGAGTCAAAAACTAAAAATAACTTTTTATTCTGACCCTAGGTCTCCTAACTTACATTTAGGGAAATAATCTCAATTGAAATATATTACTAACAGAAACAATTTGACATTTATGCGAGCAAAACTCAAGGAGATATTCGAGTTTAAAGTTTTAAGGGACCAGATAGAAATGAGATAGGAACTTATCGTCCTTTCAGAAGAATGATAGGTTGTCAAAGTTAAAAAAACAAAGTATTTATGTTTTTTAATGCTATTCAAAAACAAATGCAAATTTTATGCTGTGATACGCGAAAACACTACAAAACATTAATCAATTTGAAAAACCAGATTTGCACACAAAAATTTTAAGCCTTTTTAAACTGCTATATTTTCCCTCAAAAGGTGTTATTGACAGTGAGTGTGAAGTGGTGTAAGTCACGAAACGCTGCGTTTCATATCTGGGTGAACATTGGTCGTACTAATGTCAAACTTTTTGTGTTGGAATTACATTTTAATGGTGATGACTTCCCTGAATATAAGTTGGAGAACCTAGGGCCCGTATAAAAAAATTGAATTTTGTATCATTTGACTCATTCTTATTTTTGCTTCAAACTTTCAATTCCTTAACCTTGCACTTGATTTTGAACATTTTTGCAATTAGAAGTATGCATCTTGGACAAACAGTTGCAAAAAAGAAGGTCTTGTTGGTTAAAACGAAACACCCTGTATAATCTATGTACACACAAACCTGTTTTTGTGCGGTCTTTCTTTTTGTACAATTTTTTTGTGTGATTTCTTTTTCCCGCGATATATGAAAATTTCAATCAGATTGGGACTCAATTGACGAAATTATTTATGAAACAGATAAAATGTTTTTTAAAATGAACGAAGTTATCTTTAAAACGAACAATTTGTTTTTATGAGGTTCTTATCCACCGCACAAAAACAGGTTTGGGAGTATTAAATCAAGTGGTATAATTTTGTAGGGCTATCTGAAGTTTGTATTAACTGATTTAAGTATCATTTTATGTTCCTCAGCATTAGTTTACCAACCATTGTTTTCATCATTTTATCTGTGTAAACATATAATATAAGGGTCATTCTCCAGAAAACGTAACTTTTGAACGCAAAATATTTTTCAATTTCGAAACCTTTTGTTTTCTTTTTTTTTTTCATTCTTACAAGAAAGTTACCTTCTAGAAATAACCATAAACAATGGCCCAGCTAAGTTCCAATTATTTTACTCATAAATAACAAAAATAAAAATCATAAATTTTCATATTATGACATACTATGTATATGTTCACGTTACACAAATTGTACTTAGTAGATTACTGGGAGTATACCCTCAGGAAAATTGATGGGAACATCACTGCTTTTAAATAAACAAGTTATTAAGCAACAAAAACAGTCACACAAGGTGTATGACACGCCACGAAGGTTGTGAACCAAAAATTTTCTTAAAAAAGAAAATTAAAAAATTGTTGTCAGGTTTAAATAGATATATTTTTGATGACATTAAAAATCATCGTTAAATGAATTGTTCCCTAAAGTTTTTACTGTAAAAGCCGTGTGACAGAAAAGTTACACTTTTTGAAGAATGACCCATAAACATAACTGCGGGCCCACCCACTAAATTAAGGCACGAGCCGCCACTGATTGCGATACTATTAGCTAGATTTTTTTTTAATCAACATTTTTTAACTTTGAACTAAAACGGGAAAGAAGAGTTAAGAGGAGGAAAACAACGTCCCTTTGAAGTTTTTTTTTTTACCTTAAAATGTCGAAGATTTTACCCTCTGTGGACCACTTGGGTTGTAAGAAAAATCGTTGTATAGTAGTTAGCGGGTTTTAAGCTTCAAACCGGGAAGGGGAAATGATGAATGATGACTTTTTGTGCAGCGAACGGAAGATAACATTCGTGAGGTAAATGGATGATGGACGATAGAGTGTCAATGTAGTAAACATATGCCGCTTCAACGCAACATTTAAGAGGTAACTTTAAGCAACTAAGTAAATATTAACGTTGAACAAAGTTGAATCAATACCTTTGTGCTTGAAAAGCAAAATAAGAATAACAACGTTTAATTGCCCAAAATTGCAGATTGTGGTTTACCCGTTTTTCGTGGTTGCAAAGAAACTCTTTTTCTATGCAAAATAAGTGAGCTTATGGATGTTCAATAGCCTCACGACTGGCCAAATGTGGATGTATTAGTTAATAAAAGTAGAGACAAGAGCGCTTTACGGAACTTCGTTCGCATATAAAAATTAATAACACTAGATACTAGCACCACTACGGGGGTGGACGGAAGGGTGTTACGTCCCGGGGGACAACCATCAGGGGAGGGTCTTACATCCGAAATGGATTTACGAGTTTATAAAAATTATGTAAATACTTTAATTCTGAAATATCCCCACAATATATTTTTAATTATATTTAATTTATCACATTTCAACAAAAATAGAGCACCATTGCGAGAAGGAGGTGCTTACATATGCGTTTAGAACAATTTTTTTCATAAAATACGTTTGTTATTTATTCCTGTCTTTTAATTTAAACTTTCGTTGTACCACAGGAAAAAAAATTAGTTCTCTCCGAAACTTGTACGAAATTCATATCCTTTCATAAAACAGATTTAATGTTTTTTTTCCCTCGGGAGGAGGGACTATAACACAAATTCCTTTTCTCGCCCCGGGTGACACCCCTGCTGGGAATGCCGCTGCGCCAGAGTAAGCTCTCACTGACTCAATAAAAGTTAACCTAAAAAAAGTTCATTTTGTCAAAATGTTTTTAGTAAAATAGGTTTTTTTTCCGACGTATACCGCGACAACAACTATACCTTCAATTAATATTGTTACAAATTTTGCAAATAATAATAATTTTTGTGATTAACAGCGCCTGGATTTCGTCGCCCTCACATCTGCGTTGGAGCTTCGCTTCGGTGAGAAGTACCAGAAAGATTTCAGCCGACTCCAGTTGAAGTCCCGTTTCCAGAAAACCGGGGAAACCCTGCAAGAGCTAGCGGCGGACGTTGAGAGACTGTCTCATCTTGCTTTTTGCGACTGTCCTGCGGATGTTCGAGACAACCTGGCACTCAACTACTACATCGACGGGGTTCGAGATCCGGAAATCCAGAAAGCTCTACGGATGGCGGATGTTAAAGACCTGAATTCTGCTGTTGTGTATGTGATGAAGTTGGAGGCCGCCCAACAAGCAACCCGAAAGGATCGCCATTCAATCCGCGGCGTGAAAACTGATGAGCCAGATCCGGTTTCTTCAAGCTTTGCTGAACTTGAAAAGCAAATAAAAGAAATTGCAGGAACCCTCAAAAGGATTTCGGCTCCCAAAAACCAAAATCGACAACTACTTAAGTGCTGGAAATGTGGCGGCGAGGGTCACTTACGAAGAAACTGAAGTTCGCCAAGAAACCAGAGGGAAGAGCACCTCTCCCTCTTAGGTCCAGGAAAACTAAGCCATAGCAATCTCGCGGGGCGGAGGTCGCAAATTGGAGTGAGGCCCATCTTAAATTTTTCCAGATTTAATCGACGAGTGGCGGCAGTAATGGACAGTTTGTTTACGCATATGTAAACGGGTTTCCCTGCGAACTGTTTATTGACACTGGAGCCAATGTTACAATCATTAGAACAGGTGTGGCTCGTCAATTTGGACTCAACATTCTATGGACGCCGTCCTGCGTTACCCTCCAAACTGTGACAGGTGACAAGATCGAGATTGAAGGTAAAGTAAACTTAGAAATTGTATTTGGAAATGCCACTTACCATCATACGGCATTCGTTGCTAATATCACGGACCCCTTCATTCTCGGATTGGACTTTTTAAAGAAGTATGACTTCAACCTCGACTTCAAGACTAATGAGCTCTACTCGACGAGAGAAGACATAGCCGTTTTCCCTCTCAGAAAGTGATGTAAAGTCCGCTTATCAAATAATAACCCGAACAGATTTATCGATTCCCTCAAGGTCAGAATCATTGATACCTGGCTCCATTGAAGAAAACAACAGCTTTAGATTTGGCCTCATTGAATACCCTAACCTAAACAATAACCTAAAAGGAGTGCTGGTAGCATCTACGCTTGTGAACCTTTCTAAGGATGTAATTCCTGTGAGAGTCGCCAACGTAGGTGAAAGGACAAGGAATATTCGAAAAGGTGAAGTGTTGGCAACTTGTACTCCAGTAAACTGCATCATTAGAAGAATCAATTCCCCCGAGACTGTGTCTTCTGAGTCCTTGACATCGAAGTTGATTGGGAGTGCGCCGTTATTGAAAGATCAAAGAACTGCTGCGGAACAATTGGTGGACGACTTCAAGCATCTGTTTTCATCTACATCGGAGGATGTGGGCCGGACGAATTTAACGCAGCATAGGATCTACACTGGAGAACACCCCCTATCAAACAGCATCCAAGACGACTACCGTTCGCCAAGAAGGAAGAGGTTGAGACCCTCCAGAAAGAGATGCAGGAGAATGATGTCATCGAACCCTCGTCCAGTCCTTGGGCCTCTCCCATCGTCTTGGTCCGAAAAAAAGATGGCTTCTCTAGATTTTGTGTCGTTTACCGATGGCTGAATGAAATCACCAAGTTAGACAGTTACCCTCTTCCACGGATACCTTGGACACTCTTTCCGGACACAAGTGGCTTTCGACCCTGGACTTAAAGAGCGGCTACTGGCAGGTTGAGATACACCCTGATGACCGAGAGAAGACAGCGTTTACAACTGGACAAGGCTTATGGCAGTTTAAAGTGATGCCCTTTGGCCTCTGCAATGCACCAGCTACGTTCGAGCGTCTTATGGAGACAGTGTTAAGAGGACTCTCTTACGAATCCTGTCTGGTCTATTTAGACGATATCATCATCGTGGGACGCAGCTTCGAAGAACATCTGGCTAATCTTAGGAAAGTGCTGCAACGCTTAAGGAAACCAATCTGAAGTTAAGCCCGTCCAAATGTAATTTGTTCCGCCGGGAAGTGAACTATCTTGGTCACATCATCTCTTCTGAAGCTGTACAAACCGATCCAGAAAAGATATCTGCGGTCAAGAGTTGGAGTCGTCCCGAAAACATACATCAGCTGCGAAGTTTCCTGGGGCTCTGCACGTACTACAGGAAGTTTGTGAAGGTTTTTTCCAACATTGCACGACCTTTGCATAAGCTGACGGAGAGCAAGCAAAAGTTTGAATGGTCCAAGGAATGCGAAGATGCATTTCTACGACTGAAGGAGGCTTTAACATCAACGCCTACTCTCTCATATCCTCAGCCTGGAAAATCCTTCATCCTAGACACTGATGCGAGCCACGAGGGCATCGGAGCTGTTTTATCCCAAGAAATTGAGGGCAATGAAAATGTCATCGCTTACTGGAGCAAATGCTTATCAAAGTCGGAGCGAAGTTACTGCGTCACCAAAAAGAAGTTACTGGCCATAGTGAAAGCTGTAGAACACTTCCATCATTACCTACGGCCGAAAGTTTCTGCTTCGGACAGATCATGCCTCGTTAACTTGGCTTTTGAACTTCAAAAATCCAGAAGGCCAGATAGCCAGGTGGATACAGCGGCTACGGAAATATGACATGGAGATCAAGCACCGAAAAGGGTTGTCTCACGGTAACGCAGACGCTTTATCAAGGAGAACCTGTCCTGAGAACAGCCACTATTGTTCCCGAATCGAAAAACAGTATGGAACGACTAGCCCTACTGCCTACCAGGTGAAAGTGACTTCAACATCATCAGAACCTGATCCATGGAGTTACGATCAGATTCGAAAAGATCAACTTGAAGACCCCGACATAAAACCAATTTTGGAGTTCATGGAAAGTGATAGTCGGCGACCTAGCTGGCAGGACGTTTCCATCTTTAGTCCTGATACAAAAAGATACTGGGATTTATGGAACTCATTCCATTTACGGAACGGCGTACTGTACCGAAAATGGGAATCTGATGACGGCAAAACATCTAGGTGGCAGTTACTACTTTCCCGATCAAGGATTTCAGATGTTCTGAAAGAAATACGTAGTAGTGCGACTGGAGGACATTTTGGCGTCTTGAAAACCCTCAATAAAGTTCGGGAGCGCTTCTTCTGGAGCAAGGCGAAGGATGACGTGGAGAAGTGGTGCCATTCTTGTGACGTCTGTGCTGCTCGTAAAGGACCGAAGAAAAGAAGCAGAGGGAAGTTACATCTGTACAACGTTGGAGCTCCTTTCGAACGAATTGGGATCGACATCCTGGGTCTCTACCAAAAACTGCTGATGGGAACAAATACATTCTTGTTTCCATCGACTATTTCACCAAATGGCCCTAAGCATATCCCATTCCAGATCAAGAAGCTACCACCGTGGCTGAGATTCTAGTCCAACATTGGATCTCGAGATATGGAACACCTTTGCAGATTCATTCCGATCAAGGGAGGAATTTCATCTCTGCTGTGTTTAAGGGCCTATGTCAAATTCTCGGAATTACTAGGACAACACCACTACACCCACAATCGGACGGCATGGTGGAGAGATTTAACCGCACAATCCTGAATAATCTCTCGCTTATGGTCTCCAGAAATCAACAGGATTGTTACAAGAAGCTACCTTTGTTCCTGCTGGCCTACCGCAGTGCTGTCCACGAGACTACCGGATTTGCCCCATCTCAGATGCTCTTCGGACGAGAGCTTCGGCTACCTTGTGATCTCGTCTTCGGTCGTCCTCTGGATGCGCCTTCATCGCCTGAGGTAGTAAATCCTGGATCTCCAGGTCCGGTTTCAAGACGTTCATAACTTCGCACGTGAGCGATCAACATCGCGGCGGAGAAGATGAAGACCCGATACGACACAAGGTCTACAGGACATATATTCAACGAAGGCGACAAGGTTTGGTTATGGAATCCCATCCGACGGAAAGGTCTTTCACCCAAATTGCAGTCGTATTGGGATGGACCCTACAAAGTCCTTAATTGATTTTAATTTTTTTTCATTTTGAAAGCGATTAAAGATTTTTTTTATTGAAAAAAATATATCAGCTGCTTTGTTAAAAAGGTGTTACTACTTTATTTGCTCGTTTATTTTTTTATGCACATATTTCTTTAGATGAGCGAGGCATATTTAACCGACTGAATGACGTCGGAGTGAGGATCGAAAAATCACCTAAAAAAAAACCTAGGGTTGTACATTATAATCGGTTAGCCCCATACTATGGCCATAGTTCATGAGTATTACGTAAACAACCATGGTTGATAACATAAAAGTTGTAGATAATTTTTGCTTTTAATATTTAGTAATATTTCTTGTTATTATTGTGTTTTCTGTGTATTATTTGTTATTATTTAATGTGTGTATTTGTGAACTTGTGATAGAAGTTTGGCACCCTTTCTGGGGATTGTACTGCCCGGGACGTGCAGTCCTTGGGAAGGGGGCAATGTTACAAATTCTGCAAATAGTAATTATTTTCGTGATTAACTTGTCGTAATCTATCTAAATTAGGCGTTTACTAAATTATCTTTCATCTAAAATTATTGTTGTAACGTAACCTGTAAATAGTTTCCTGTAATGAATATACAGCCCCTATACATTCGGCTGAAGTATACGGTCCCCCTATTTTTCATTGACAAGGTTTGTGAATGAAAAGAAGATACTAGAAGCATTTGGAAAATTGTGGAAACTTTTCGATGTTATAAAAAGCCGTTACGCATGATAAAGAGTCAGTTTCGATTGAGAATTTGTACTGAGAGAGTATTAGCTGTGTTTATTGCGAGGCATTTTGCTGTGTTGTTTTACGTATTTGGATGTAAATACGTGTGTAAACGTTGAGTTTACGGTGTTGTGTGATAATTGCTTAATTGCTGATGAATAATTTAGCAGTTGTTACCGATCTTTCCTGACCATAGTGTAAATAAATTTCCTGTGTTTCTCTCAAGAACTGTGTCGTCCTTTCAAGAAAGTTGGAAGTCGCATCGGAGCACGTAACAATATTCAGTGCGACAACTGCGTGTAAATACAGTTGAATTATCTTAATACGACCACAGTTAATACGAAATCACGTTTAAAAGGAATATTTTGTAGGTCAAGTTTGGTTTGCTACAAACGGCGCTAAGTGTTTTTCACCGAGACATGAGAATAGTGAAATTTAATAGGCCTAAGAAACAACTAAATACAAACGATTTTTTTCCCAAAAATTTTCAATTCTACGATGAAAGGTAAATTTTTTCAATGCAATTATACTACAATGTGTGCATCAGTAATAAAAAAAAACGAGCTGATGTGTGCATCACATGAGTTCCTTTTACTCCGATTAAATGTCATTTCTCCATAATTGGCAATTTTAATGTGATTCAATAGTTTACTCTTTAAATATCACCAACAGTGGCCAAATTGAAACCAGATTTTTGTCGCCAAGTTCGTGACAAAACTTGGCGACAAAAAGTCTGGCGATATATCGCCAAGTGTCCGCCAAATTATAACATCACTTGAGTTTACATCGAAATTAACAATGATTTCCCCCCAAAAAGGGCCCTTTAGAAACACTCGAATGCAACCAAAAGGGGAGGTACACAACTAGACCTCACTCGAAGTCTACGTACCAAATTTCAACTTTCTTGGACATACCGTTCTTGAGTTATGCGACATACATATGCACATAAGCACATACATACATACGTGCATACAGACGTCACGAGAAAACTCGTTGTAATTAACTCGGGAATCGTCAAAATGGATATTTTGCGTGTCTATACGTTTTTAGGCATTTATCCACGTGTGGTCGAGTCGAAAAAAAAAAACTCAACATTCATGCGGAAGTGAGAAAAATGGAAATTAAGGCCGATTTGAGAATGAAAATTTTTTTGCAAATACAATACTTCCTTTCTTGTAAAAGGAAGTAAAAATAGCAGAGACTCTATTTAAAATATAGATACGCATTTATTCATCTTATCACAATTTTACTTCTTCGTGGATGTTAAGAATTTCAATTTTTCGAACAAACTCGTTAGGGTAACTTAAGTGTAACAATACTATCATCCACTGTTCCATCTCGCAAAAAGTACTTGACTCGATTAGTGATGAGCATACCAAATATTTTCAGCATAAATTGAAAACAATATTTCATATTCATATATCGGGTTTTCGGAAAGCCTCTTTATGATATACTTAAAGTCTCTCATACTTAAAGTCGGGAGCTCTTTTTGGATTAAAAAAAAATATATTTTTTTTGTAATTAGAAAACATTCTTTGCAGCATAGTACCTAGTTTGCACTATGCACTATATAAATAAGTTCGTTTTCTCTTCCATTATTTCCACAAAAAGGTAGAGCATGCTCTTTTAGCATCGCTAAAGAAGCTCCTTATAACCCTGAAACGAGTGTACACCATATTTTTTTGCATTTTTTTCTGTTTATATATTATATCAGCACAAAGTTAAAAGATTGAATTTTAAATTAGCTCAATATTCAATTTTATCGATATAGAAATGTAAATACATAATTTTCATAAAGTATTACCGTTGAATGCAGCATTGCAGAACACCCAAACACAGATCCCATTTCCCGGGCTTTTATAATAAGTTGCACAAATAAAGAAAATTCATTTAAAAAAAAGTACTTCAGATTTAAACAAAATTATTTTTTTTATTTTGATCTTTATCTCAACTTTAAAAAAAAAAAAAAAAAAGTTAATGAATTTCTACGTTACTACGTGAACACCTTTCGCAGTTCTAAGAAGATTTAGTCGGTTTTCTACTTCGCGTCAGGCACTAAAGCAGCCAGAATTTACCATCTGAAGGTGAGGGTTTGGCATAAAAATTCTTTTATGGATAGAAACAGTCATATTAGAATTGGCAATATTTGTTAAACCGAAAACTCGGGCCTGGGAGTGACCTTCAAAACTCCCCTCTCAGTGTCCTGTGAGTTATTTCTTTCACATACACACCATTTTCAATCTTTGATGTTAGCGTCACCTAAGTGCCTTTTACTAGTATTGTGCAAATGGGAGGGGGGGATTTGATGAGATAAGAAGGATTAAATTTTAAAAAAATGTGTATAAATCTTGAACTTTTTTTTGTAATAACTTTTATTTATCAGTGCAAGATTTTATAAACACCTGTACTTTAATGAACATATTAAGTATTACACATATATTATTATATAGTTATAATACAGACCCTACAGCTACGTTGACAACTAAATTTTCCGTAGCTATTCGCCATGCTTCAAATCCAATTCAATTATCATAAATTCAGAATTACGTTAAGGTTAGAAACATTAATCCTCGACTAACTTTAACCGACGTTTCAGTTTAATGCAGTAGAAACTCGTTCATTATGAAGCATCAATAAATGTTTAAAAGATGGTAATAAAGTGGTTATACGTAATTTTAGGATTAGAAACATTTTTATATGATAAATACAAAGTGTTTTTCTTTATCAAAAGTGTAAAAAAAATCAAATTGGAAAACATTGTTAATTATGCATTACAATAAAGAACAGTAAACCAATACAAATAGCTCATGTTTCAATTTTGTCGATGCTTTCCGATTCATAAATAATGATAATTCCCTTTAAGTACTATTAACAACTGCCTTTACTTTAAGTACTATTAACAACTGCCTTTACAAATCTACCAAAAACCCTTAATTTAAATAAAAAACCTAGTTCAATATTTTTTCGTATTTCCGCTAGAAAAATTTCACAAAAACGAGCTGATATGTGCATTACATAACTTCCTTTTACACCAATTTAATGTTATTTCCCTATTATTGGCAATGGGGTCGTTTCCGAAATGTTAAAAGTATTTTTTTTCTGAAAGAGCATGCTTTAAAACATGGGATCTGATCATTTTTTAAATAATTTGTATAAGTTTAACATTTTTAAAAATTACTTATATCGGTGCTCTTTCATCGTTTAACGCTTCTGCCGATGACATCACAGTGATGAAATGCCATTCAGTGTTGCCATTCACGGTTCAAAATATTTAATTCGCATCTTTATTCACGTGTATTGGCAACGATATGGTTGATAGCAAAAGTAGAGCTAAATTTTAATGCGCTTGTTGATTATCATAACGTGGAACCGTGGTAGAAAGATGCGCCAAAATGCATCATTTGTGACGTCATCAAGACCACGCCTTGTTTGAAAAATCGGACATTTAAAAAAATAATTAAAAAACAACTGTTGGGAAAATAAAAATACTTTCTCGCTCCATATTACCTATTTTATTTCAGTGACTAAAAGTAATACTTTTGACAAAAAAACAACCCCATTTTAATGTGATTCAGTAATTAACTTTCTAAATATCACCAACAGTGGTCAAATTGAAACCAGATTTTGCCAAAATTTGCCAAATGCCAAATTTGTCGTCAAGTTGGCGACAAAACTTGGCGAAGTGCACAACTAAACCCCACTATGAGTCTACGTATCAAATTTTAACTTTCTAGGACATACCGTTCTTGAATTATGCGATATACATACGCACATACACACATACGTACATACAGACGTCACGAGAAAACTCGTTGTTATAAACTCGTCAATCATCAAAATAGATATTTCGGGCGTCTATACGTTCTTAAGTATACAGTCGGACCCCGATTTAAGGAATTCACCGAGACCGAAATTTTTATACGTTAAATTGGGGTTTTTCGAAACATCGGGTTGTGAAATTTTAAAAAAAAAAAATGCACTTACCTGATCTAAAAACCCTTATAAGCAACGGCGCAAAAATATCCATAATTAGAAAGCTTACACTTTTTATTTAGCATTCCACGACTTATTACACGCTAGTTAATTTGAAATTTTAAACTACTGAGCAATAGGTGTTTTGACAATTTCCTTGATACTTGACTCGGAATAATTCTGTTTCTACTTTATGGAGAAAGAAAAATACTATATCTTTTGCAGCTTGCTGCATGAGAGATGTTTTTAAAGTTTCCAGGCCATATAAAGTATTTGAAAAAGTAAGTTTTAATGGGAATTTCACTATTGCTTTCAGGATCAGAATCACTATTCGTCGGTTTCTCCCTCGCGCTAGCCTGTCAAAAATTGCTGATTCTAAAAAAAAAAGGCTTTTTCTGCTTCAGACAATATGAATGTAACATTTAGAAAACAAATCCAATGTTTCCCAACTCAAATTAACAAAAAAAAAAAAAAAATTAATGAAAAAAAATCGTTAAATCGGAGTCCGACTGTATATGCATGTGTCATCGGGTCGAAAAAAACTCAACATTCATTCGGGGGTGAGCAAAATGGAACTTAAGTACCGAATTTTGAGGGAAAATTTTTTCGCGAATACAGTACTTCCTTTTTTGTAAAACGAAGTAACTAGTTCTTTTTTTTTTTTTTTTTTTTGGTTTTTGAGCTAAAAAAACTTTACAAAAAAAAAGTGTTAAGTTTCATTCTTTAGTTTCTACAAATGTTGCCCATATTATGTCATTATGATATATTATGATGTATCGTTTTACTGGTTCCAAACACGTATTTAAAAAATCTTATTAAATGAACATAAAGCAAACTAATTTCAATATTTTATTGTTTCAAATATCCAACTAAATTTACATACTTTGTATGAAAAGAGGAGTTGGTATGAACATAACGAATATATTCCACTCGAACCTCAATTTCAGATTCTAACGATAACTTTCAAAAGTACCAATTATCCTTGGATATAAGCAGAGATAAAATACAGTTTTTGGGGGGGAGAGATTTAATTTAACGTTAATAACCAAGGGAGTTTTTAAGAATAATGTCAGAACTTAGGAAACAGATAATTTTGAGGATAAACCCATTCAATCATTTCTCACTCTGATATTAGGCCGCAGTCATAACTATACAAGATTTTCTTCATCTATCACTTCTAACAAGTTTTTTATGTCACGTTCTTGTATGTCCGTTCTTGAAAGGTTTCAATAACAAGCTGTTGTTAAAGTGAAATTTAATAAAATCTGAAAATTTACTCGATGAAGAAGTTGTTACATCTGTTAAAAATTGGAATTTCGTTAATGTTCGAAAATAAGGATTCAAGCAATCCTCGCTCATGTATTTGAATATTATTATGAGTGGCAGAACTTAGCTTAGGAATTTTATTTGGACAAAAAATAATTAAATACTAGCTGCGCGCCCGGCGTTGCTCGGGCTACTTAAAAAAAAAAGAAAGAGATGTCCAATTGATGTTTTTGTATCACTCTGACATCAGTTTCTAAAGCGCTAAGGAGTAAATAAATACGCGTAATGCAAGGTTTGCAAAATACCAGTCGAGCATATTTTTGGCAAAAATCTCTTTAACGTTTATCATAGTGTTACAAATCCTGTAAATAGTAATTATTGTAGTAACGTAACCTGTAAATAATTTCCCGTAATGAATATACAACCCCTTAACATATGGCTAAAGTATACAACCCCCTATTCTTTTTATTTTCATTGATAAAATTTGATAACGGTCTACGCATTTCTCGAAGCAGAAAGAATGTTGTAGAAAATTCTTGGATGTTTATAAAAACCGTTAGCGATGGATAAACGGAGAGTTTCGACTGAGGATTTCGAACTGAGCGTGTGTATTTGCTCGTTTATAGTGAGGCATTTCGCTGTGTTGTTTTCGTATTTGGAAGGAAATACGTGTGTAAACGTTGAGTTTACGGTGTTGTGTGATAATTGCTTAATTGCTGATGAATAATTTAGCAGTTGTTGAAGATCTTTCCTGTACATAGTGTAAATAAATTTCCTGTGTTTTTATCAAGAACTGTGTCTTCATTTCAAGAAAGTGGAAGTCGCACCGAATCCGTTACAATTGGCGCCCAACGTGGGGCCACTTCAGGACTTTCTTGCAGTAAGTGTGACTTTGGACATTTTTTCATAAAGACTTTTTAAATTTGGACTTTAATTTTATGGTGATCACTCGCGCAATGGATGAACAATTAAAACAACTGCTTGATGCAATCAACTCTGTGAAGAGTGATATGGCGGCTAATCAAGAACAATTAAAAAATGATATGGCGGCTAATCAAGAACAATTAAAAAATGATATGGCGGCTAATCAAGAACAATGGAAAAGTGATTTAATGGTGCTGAAAAAGGATTTAGCTTCTAACCAAGAGGAAATTAAAAACGACCTTACTTCGGTAAAGACTGTGATGGAAAATAAATTTAATGAGATAGAGCATCGAGTTGATGCTTTTGATGAAAAATTTGAAACAGTAGAAAACCGTATCGCAACAGTTGAGAATCATGTGGATGAGAAAATTAAAGACATGGAAAGGAGATTGGCGACCGCGGAAAGCAGCTCTGTACAGTTTTGCGCTCCCACATCTGTTGCTCGACCGTCCATTAAACTGGCCACATTTGATGGGAAACGTTCGTGGCAGGTGTACAAAACCCAATTCATGATAGTGGCGGAAGCGAACGGATGGGACTCTGCTACCAAGGCCTGCCATCTTGCAGTATCCCTGAGAGGTGACGCAGCGGACATTCTTCAGACCCTTCCGGACAGCCAGCGCCTGGATTTCGCCGCCCTCACATCTGCGTTGGAGCTTCGCTTCGGTGAGAAGTGCCAGAAAGATTTCAGCCGACTCCAGTTGAAGTCCCGTTTCCAGAAAACCGGGGAAACCCTACAAGAGCTAGCGGCGGACGTCGAGAGACTGTCTCATCTTGCTTTTTGCGACTGTCATGCGGATGTTCGAGACAACCTGGCACTCAACTACTACATCGACGGGGTTCGAGATCCGGAAATCCAGAAAGCTCTACGGATGGCGGATGTCAAAGACCTGAATTCTGCTGTTGTGTATGCGATGAGATACGAGGCCGCCCAAGAAGCAACCCGTATGGATCGCCATCTAATCCGGACTCAGGAAGCTGATGAGTCTGATTCCAGGTCGTCCCACCTCGCTGAACTTGAGAGACAACTCGGTGACTTGACACGACATCTGAGCAGCATAACAGCCCAAAAGAAACAAGAGCAGAAGTGCTGAAAATGCGGTAGTGAAGGACACCTGCGAAGGAGTTGTCCGGCTCGCCAAGCTACGCGAGGGAAGGAAATCACCACCACTAGAGCTCTGCAGATTTCCTCTTCTAGTAGTGGCAGTGATGGACTTTTCATTTACGCACATGTAAATGGGAACCCCTGCAGACTGATTGTCGACACTGGAGCCAATGTGACAATCATTAGGACAGATGTGGCTCGTGAATTTGGATTGAAACTGCTGTGGACATCGCCACGCGTAAGTCTCCAGACTGTGACAGGTGACAAAATCGAGATTGACGGTAAAGTGGACTTGGAAATAGTGTTTGGGAATGCCACCTACCATCATACGGCATTCGTCGCTAATATCACGGACCCCTTCATTCTCGGATTGGACTTTTTGAAGAAATATGACTTCACTTTCGACTTCAAGACTAATGAGCTGCACTCGATGAGAGAAGACATAGCCGTTTTCCCTGCAGAAAGTGATGTAAAATCCGCTCATCAAATAATAGCCCAAACAGATTTATCGATTCCCTCAAGGTCAGAATCATTAATACCTGGCTCCCTTGAAGAAAGCAATAGTTTTCGATTTGGACTCATTGAATACCCTAACCTAAGCAATAACCTAAAAGGAGTGCTGGTAGCATCTACGCTTGTGGACCTTTCCAAGGATGTAATTCCTGTAAGAGTCGCCAACGTGAGTGAAAGGCCAAGGAATATTCGGAAAGGTGAAGTGTTAGCAACTTGTGCGCCAGTAAACTGCATCATTAGAAGAATCAATTCCCCCGAGACTGTGTCTTCTGAGTCCTTGACATCGAAGTTAATTGGGAGTGCGCCATTATCGAAAGATCAAAGAACTGCTGCGGAACAATTGGTGGAGGACTTCAAGCATCTGTTTTCATCTACATCGGAGGATGTGGGCAGGACGAATTTAACGCAGCATAGGATCTACACTGGAGATCACCTCCCTATTAAACAGCATCCAAGACGACTGCCGTTCGCCAAGAAGGAAGAGGTTGAGACCCTCCTGAAAGAGATGAAGGAGAACGATGTAATCGAACCCTCATCCAGTCCTTGGGCGTCTCCCATCGTCTTGGTCCGAAAGAAAGATGGCTCCACCAGATTTTGTGTCGATTACCGACGGCTGAATGAAATCACCAAGAAAGACAGTTACCCTCTTCCACGGATAGACGACACCTTGGACACTCTTTCCGGACACAAGTGGTTTTCGACCCTGGACTTGAAGAGCGGCTACTGGCAGGTTGAGATACACCCTGATGACCGAGAGAAGACAGCGTTTACAACTGGACAAGGCTTATGGCAGTTCAAAGTGATGCCCTTCGGCCTCTGCAATGCACCAGCTACGTTCGAGCGTCTTATGGAGACAGTGTTAAGAGGACTTTCCTACGAATCCTGTCTAGTCTACTTAGACGATATCATCATCGTGGGACGCAGTTTCGAAGAACATCTGGCAAATCTTAGGAAGGTGCTGCAAAAGCTTAAGGAAGCCAATCTGAAGTTAAGCCCGTCCAAATGTAATTTGTTCCGCCGAGAAGTGAACTATCTTGGTCACATCATCTCTTCTGAAGGTGTACAAACCGATCCAGAAAAGGTATCTGCGGTCAAGAGTTGGAGTCGTCCCGAAAACATCCATCAGCTGCGAAGTTTCCTGGGTCTCTGCACGTACTACAGGAAGTTTGTAAAGGGTTTTTCCAACATTGCACGCCCTTTGCATAAGCTGACGGAGAGCAAGCAAACGTTTGAATGGTCCAAAGAATGTGAAGATGCATTTCTACGACTGAAGGAGGCTTTAACATCAACGCCTATACTCGCCTATCCTCAGCCTGAAAAACCCTTCATCCTGGACACTGATGCGAGCAATGGGGGCATCGGAGCTGTTTTATCCCAAGAAATTGACGGAAATGAACATGTCATCGCTTACTGGAGCAAATGCTTATCAAAGTCGGAGCGGAATTACTGCGTCACCAGAAAGGAGTTACTGGCCATAGTGAAAGCTGTAGAACACTTCCATCATTACCTCTACGGCCGAAAGTTTCTGCTTCGGACAGATCATGCCTCGTTAACTTGGCTTTTGAACTTCAGGAATCCAGAAGGCCAGATAGCCAGGTGGATACAGCGGCTCCAGGAATATGACATGGAGATCAAGCACCGAAAAGGGTTGTCTCACGGTAATGCAGACGCTTTATCAAGGAGACCCTGTCCTGAGAACTGCAATTATTGTTCCCGAATCGAGAAACAGTATGGAACGACTAGCCCTACTGCCTATCAGGTGACAGTGACTCCAACATCATCAGAACCTGATCCATGGAGTGATGACCAAGTTCGAAAAGATCAACTTGAAGACCCCGACATAAAACCAATTTTGGAGTTCATGGAAAGTGACAGTCGACGCCCTAGCTGGCAGGACGTTTCCATCTTCAGTCCAGCAACAAAAAGATACTGGGCTTTATGGAACTCGCTCCATTTACGGAACGGCGTACTGTACCGAAAATGGGAATCTGATGACGGCAAAACATCTAGGTGGCAGTTACTACTTCCCCGATCAAGGATTTCAGATGTTCTGAAAGAAATACATAGTAGTGCGACTGGAGGACATTTTGGTGTCTTGAAAACCCTTAATAAAGTTCGGGAGCGCTTCTTCTGGAGCAAGGCGAAGGATGACGTGGAGAAGTGGTGCCATTCTTGTGACGCCTGTGCTGCTCGTAAAGGACCGAAGAAAAGAAGCAGAGGGAAGCTACATCTGTACAACGTTGGAGCTCCTTTCGAACGAATTGGGATCGACATCCTGGGTCCTCTACCAAGAACTGCTGATGGGAACAAATACATTCTTGTTTCCATCGACAATTTCACCAAATGGCCCGAAGCGTATCCCATTCCAGATCAAGAAGCTACCACCGTAGCAGAGACTCTAGTCCAACATTGGATCTCGAGATATGGAACACCTTTGCAGATTCATTCCGATCAAGGGAGGAATTTCATCTCTGCTGTGTTTAAGGGCCTATGTCAAATTTTCGGAATTGAGAAAACTAGGACAACACCACTACACCCACAATCGGATGGCATGGTGGAGAGATTTAACCGCACAATCCTAAATAATCTCTCGCTTATGGTATCCAGAAATCAACAGGATTGGGACAAGAAGCTACCTTTGTTCCTGCTGGCCTACCGCAGTGCTGTCCACGAGACTACCGGATATGCCCCATCTCAGATGCTCTTCGGACGAGAGCTTCGGCTACCTTGTGATCTCGTCTTCGGTCGTCCTCCGGATGCGCCTGCATCACCTGAGGAATACATCCAGGATCTCCAGGCCCGGTTGGAAGACGTTCATAACTTCGCACGAGAGCGAATCAACATCGCGGCGGAGAAGATGAAGACCAGATACGACACAAGGTCTACTGGACATGAATTCAACGAAGGCGACAAGGTTTGGTTATGGAATCCCATCCGACGGAAAGGTCTGTCACCCAAATTGCAGTCGCATTGGGATGGACCCTACAAAGTCCTTAACCGACTGAATGACGTCGTAGTGAGGATCCAAAAATCACCTAATGCAAAGCCTAGGGTTGTACATTATGATCGGTTAGCCCCATACTATGGCCATAGTTCATGAGTATTACGTAAACAACCATGTTTGATAACATAAAAGTTGTAGATAATTTTTGCTTTTAATGTTTAGTAATATTTCTTGTTATTATTGTGTTTTCTGTATCTGTTAGTTATTATTTAATGTGTGGAATTGTGAACTTGTGATAGAAGTTTGGCACCCTTTCTGGGGATTGTACTGCCCGGGACGTGCAGTCCTTAGGAAGGGGGCAATGTTACAAATCCTGTAAATAGTAATTATTGTAGTAACGTAACCTGTAAATAATTTCCCGTAATGAATATACAACCCCTTAACATATGGCTAAAGTATACAACCCCCTATTCTTTTTATTTTCATTGATAAAATTTGATAACGGTCTACGCATTTCTCGAAGCAGAAAGAATGTTGTGGAAAATTCTTGGATGTTTATAAAAACCGTTAGCGATGGATAAACGGAGAGTTTCGACTGAGGATTTCGAACTGAGCGTGTGTATTTGCTCTGTTTATAGCGAGGCATTTCGCTGTGTTGTTTTCGTATTTGGAAGTAAATACGTGTGTAAACGTTGAGTTTACGGTGTTGTGTGATAATTGCTTAATTGCTGATGAATAATTTAGCAGTTGTTGAAGATCTTTCCTGTACATAGTGTAAATAAATTTCCTGTGTTTTTATCAAGAACTGTGTCTTCATTTCAAGAAAGTGGAAGTCGCACCGAATCCGTTACAATAGTTATCAATGATCCAAGTTACGAGTATTTTCAATTAGCAAAAGATGAAAATATATGCATTATCAACTATAATCTGTTCTCAGGTTAAAATGAATTACATCTGATAGACTATATCTGAAATATTTGTGTACAATTACTATCTGCTTTTTGCATAAAATGACACACACTTTTTGGTTGATTACGTGAAACTAAAGCACCAAGACTAAATAAATACCAATAAGCATTAATTTAATACCAAGTCATCCGATTCCAAATTAGCTTTAGTTAAAATCCTTAAAAACAATCTTTTTTGTTCAACTGTGTTTCACTTAAAGAAATCCAAACAATCTTAATATAATATGTTCTTTTAACGATACAAACTGTATTTCAAAAATAGAAACAGGAAGGGAAAAAAGAGTTATTACAATTCGAAAACTCACGCATGTGACGGGAAAACGAACAACAAAATAAACATAAGTAGTCGCACATTCTAAATTTACCAAAATATGAGGCCGGTGAATGATAAACTTACACTACAATCAATAAACATAGCTAAAGAAACAACTTTCATATGCTGAAAAGAGTTAAGAACGTTGAATGTAAAAAATAAACTAGTATGTTGTGGCCATCACGAAACTTTCTTCTATATTTTTCCTTTTTTTGATCCATCCCCATGCTTGACGAAGAAGCAATATTCCTAACAAAAACAAAATTACACATGCAAAAACTTGACGACCATCCCAATGTCTGAATTATTGTAAAAGCAAAGCAAAGAGCGAAAATTGAACGTTATTTTATAGGCCTTGCTTGAATTAATTACAAATATTTTATTTGTTAACAAACATAAGATGGCAACAGTTAAAAATTTTAAATCATTGAGATAATATTTCCGATCATTTCCATACAATTAAAATCACGAGAAATACGCAGACGACAATCTATTACGATTTATCTTTCTTATTGCTGCATTAATAAAGCTATTTTTATTCGCAAAAAAAAAAAATAATAATAAAAAAAAAATCTGTGACCTACTTCCCCCAATTAATTCTAATTTGAATTCCGAAACTTTGAATTCAAATTATGTTTTTTGCAATCACGAGTTGCGACAAGACCCTACTGATTAGAGGTATTGTTTCTAGAAACGGCTCCCCCCCCCCAAGCATGTCCCTCCTCCTGGGTGGTCACGTGTGTATAGATGTGTGTGTAGGCTTACGTGTGTGCACGTAGGCGTGTGTATGTGTGTAAAGGCGTGCGCACGTAGGGGAGTGTATATGACCATGCGTGTGTAGGACATGGACGCCACCGCCCAGCAAAAGTGGATTCCGGTGGACAGTGCTCAGGACCAGCCGCGCCGCCGCCGGTGGACGGTGGTGCTGCAGCCCTGGTCCATGCTGAAAAAGGAACCGTAACGTCAAGGACAGTCAAATGAAAGCAATAATCAGTCGTGATTGCTCAAAAAGAAAATTAATTTGAATTCTGAAATTTTGAATTCAAATTATGTTTTTCGCAAACACGAACTGAGACGGGACCCTACTCATTTGAGTTATTGTTTCTAGAAACGGCTCCTGTTCCCCCCAAGCCTGCCTCTCCTCCTGGGCGGTTCCGTGGGCATAGTTGTGTGTGTGCGTAGACCTGTGTGTATGCACGTAGGCGTGAGTGAGTGTATGTGTGGGAAGTCGTGTATGTGTGTGAACGTGCGTGTGTGTAGGACATGGCCGCCTCCGACCAGGAGAAGCGGATAGCTCAAAACCGGAGCAGCCGCGCCGCGCCGCCAGCAGAGGACGGTGGGCGGTGCTGCTGCATAGGCTTCTGATCCAAGTTGAAAAGGGCACGGACACCAAAAACGGTCAAATGAGAACAATAAGCAATCGTGATTGCTCAAAAAAAATCAACACCTCTTGGAGCGATTGGCGTCAAAATTGAACCAAAGTCTGTTTACGTATGGATTCACATATATTCCAAATTTCAACCAGAACGTAGCATTACTTCTTGAGATAGGGCACTCACAATGGAAAAAAAGAACGGACGATTGCGCTACCCCTTTTTAGCTGTTGACACCAAAATAAAATCAGCTCTTATACCCACTAAGGGCTACTTGTCAAAAAATTTTTGTTTGATTCCGTTCGTTATTTCTTCAGATACAGCAGCCACAATTGACGACAAAAAACGTTCTATAACTCAACTCCCGTTTGAGCTATTGGTACCAAAATTGAATCAGCACCTGCTCCTGTTAGGAGCAACATGTGGACCAAATTTTGTTTGATTCCGCCAGTTACTTCCTGAGGACTAGCAAGCACGCGTAACTCAAAAAACGTCCCATTGCTCCACCCCCCTCGGAGGAATTCGCGCCAAAAACCAATGGGCACAAGTTCACATAGGGCACATATGTGTACCAAATTTCGTTCAATTTCATGCGGTAGTTTTTGCTGTAGAGCGGCCACAAAAAACTGGTCACACACAGACGTGACACACATACACGCACACACATACACACAGACAGACATTTTCCAAAAATAGTCGAAATGGACTCAGCTCACCTTAAAACGTTCGAATCCGTCAAAATTCGAAATTAGAAAATTTGCACGAATCCAATACTTTCTTCTATATATTAGATATAGAAGAAAGTAAAAAGACAGACGATAAAATAAAGGCTATGTTTGAATAGAGTAACCAATTTTAAACTAATTTAAAATGAAATTCTAGATGAAAATGTTGTTTTAAGATTTGGACCGCAGCCAAAAAAAATCTCTTTTAAAACAATTATTAGAATTTTATTTGCTCACCCATATGCAAAATGGCAACAGGAAAGAAATAAAAATTCCTGAATGACGTTATGTTAATTAACGTTTTAATTAATATCTCCGCTAATTAAAGTCTCACAATTACGAGATTGGTCCTATTGTTTTCTTTGGAAAATTTCGAATTGATCGGAAATTTGTTTGATTCTCAATTTGCAGCGGTTCTTGAGAAGATCGATCTTTAGACAGACAGATGGACGCGAACAGATTTTAATATTATAGCGGATCGAAATTGTTCGGTTAACTATTGAACTAAGGATCAATAAAAATTTCTATTTTAGGGGTTAGCGGTTGTCTATAATGTTGCTCCTATTTTATGTCAGCTAATATTTTAAGAAAAAATTGCGAAACTTGCATTCACGACATTAAAATAGAAATTGCAAAAATGTCAAAACCAAAAATGAAATTTTCATTTCTTTAAACTACTTTTATTAAGCATTTAAAAATTTCTTGGAAATTCTCAAAAATTAAATTCCTTGTTCTTTTTTCCTCCGATTACAGCACTATGCAGAGCACAGATCTTAAGATCCCCCCTCCCCACACACACACACACACAGAAAATCACGGTTTCTGTCTTCCCATTTATTTATTAAATGAATGATAAATGAATAACTTACCAACGATTTGCACAAAAATTGTAAAAATGATTGCAATTTTCGTTGATAATTCATTCATTTAATTTTCAAGCAGAAAGGTATTGATTCGTTAATCGTTTATTGAGTAATAAGACTTGCTTAGTCTCATAAATTTTCGCTTGGCATTGAAGTAGTTTAAATGCTTTAAAAGAAGACTAGTCATTGCCAGTTCGTTCAGTTGTTGGATTTCAGTACAAACCGATGTTTCTTCAAACTTGTAAAAGATGAAGAAATGAAATGATACAAGTCTCGGACAGGCATGAACATTTAACAGTCAGTTAATGCAGAGTTACCATAGAGTAGATATAAGTACTAGAGTGTATGCTCCTTACTTGCTAGTTCAGCATAAGGGAAAAAGTAGTGGTCAAATAAAGGGAGCGAGATATATTTGGCCTCTTTCTCCCCATATCTTGGTGAAGTTAAGTTACGTGTTTAATTTAGTTTGCACGCTTGGTTGTTTATAGACCTTTCCAGTTGTGAAACAGTAGCAGTCAAAACAACTTTCATCCGTACGGCCGAAAAATAATCTTTCGCGAGATCTAGCTCTTTTGTTGCTTCATGGTAAAGACTTTTGTGCAATATAAGGCAGCTTTTTTAATTTTAATTATTTATTCATTTTAAAGAATTTTATTCCTGCCGGACCTTGTTCACACGAAGTTCAAGGGACCATTATAATTATATCACGTCGACCAGATTTCAGTTTACTCGATGAATTATTATGTGATTACATGCAATATACCGAAAACCCGGTTATATCATCCAGAGACTGCAGTTTCGTCCTTGTTATGGACTTAACAATCTGGACTAGGAAATAACCGAGCTGGAGGCAGATGTCACCTCATTGAAGCTGAGAGGGTTCAAAAATAAGAAGATAAAGTAAATTTATCTCAACTTACTGCTTAATACCCAAGCTTTGCCTTCAATTTACGAGTGGAACTGCACCGTGACTGCAGACTCTCGTTGATAAAATCTCGTTGCCACTCTCAGCCAACATCCCTTCCATGAGATGAAATCTGCCTCCAGATCGGTTATTCCTCATTCCAGATTGATGAGTTCATAACATGGATGAAACTACAGTCTCTAGATGGGATAGATGGGCTGTCGGTATACTGCATGCAGTCCTTCCTGCCTTAGCCCTAGTTTTGGGCGCTAACTTACTGCTTAATGTTAAGTGATTGTTAACTAACGATGCCAAAAAAGTATTTCATGTAAAGCGATATTGAATGTTAAGCGACTACGCGTTAACCGACCGTGCATAAGTAAAATAGCAATGTTGTAAAAATAAGATATATTTTTCTTACCTTGAGCATCATTCATAGATAAGGCATTCCGCACCGTCAAGTACTCGGAAGTCATGAGCTGTGCAATGAGGGAACTCTTCCCGACTCCTTCATCTCCCAAGACGAGGACCTTGTACTTGGGAACATCCTCCGACCTCACCGTGGACCCGCCACTGGAAGAAGTCCGTTCTCGGAAATCTTCAGGAGGTCCCAAGGAACTTCCCGAACCACCGACACTGACGTCAGACCTCGAGCGGAAGCACACCGTATCTCCGAGATTCACGACACTTCCGCGATTCGTTACGCTGAAGCTCCTGAGGCGGTAGGCTGACGAGTCTGGCAGTCCTGATAAGTCGGATGGCCCCTGACGGTTTAAAGTCCGGGATGGCATGGTGGACACACGACGTCTGTAGGGAGTTCCTTCACCAACGTGGAAGTCATTGCCTCCTGGCGAAGCTTCTCGAGTCTGAAACCATTCCAGACTAGTTGCCGAGTTGAAGGTAGAGGATGTGGCTCTGCCACGCCTATGCCGAGCCTGCTTGGAGCGGCTCGCTTTGGAATTGCTCCTTGAGGGGCTCGGAGTGTCTCTCGGGCTCCTAGAAGCCCCCCTTTGAGGAGGAGACGTGCAATAAACGACTCCAGAAAGATCGGGGACACTGTGAGCAATCGTCCTCGTGTTGCAAAAGTCGCAGTCACTTGGACTGTGGACACGAGTGATTTGCAGAGACATTTTGAAGAGTTGATGTATGTTTTAAACTTCTACAAACTAACTTTGCTTCACTAATGTGTCTACAAAAATTAACATTTGGAATCTATCAAGTCATCACATTTTAATTTCCCATTTTACGGACCTAATGAAAAGGCGTCGCCAACAAATTACTATCTAACTATCTCTCGAATAAAAATGGTAAGTCGCTAATTCATATCTTGCTTAGGTTTCAATTTCTCAGAGGCTGAAGAAGTGTTTTTTCAAAGTTTAGTTTTATTGGTACAGTTTAAAGTCATTATCAAATTCTTATTCTTTAACGAAAAACGGCTACACAAAGTGTCAGCAGTATAAGATTGTAAACTATTATTTTAACTCAAAATGATAAACATTTTTACTGTATACGTAGTAGTTCATATTCTACTTCTACAAGAAACCTTTATCAAGCTCCTGTGATTATGAAGATTAAAATGGATGAAAAGTACTAGAGTTCACCTAAGTTCTCTTTGAGGAAGCATTCAGTGGGAACACAGGACAACTATATGCTTTCTGGCAGAAATGTTAAATCAGAACTAATATTAAATTGTAATTTGACTATTTAATTACGCTTCTTGGAATCTATCAAAATCATGAAGACTGTTCTTCAAGAGAGCTTTTGTGGACGAAACTGAAGTGTCACAACATTGAGTTTGAAGGAAGACTTCGTTACGATTCACCTTTTCAACAAATGAGAAATATCATCATGTTTGTTAATTTGAATTGTACAATAGTATTTATTATTGTGTGTCACCTTGAGCATGTTGTGAGTTTCTAGAAGGTATAGACTATTTTAAATAGTATTATGACAATATATGAAAGAAGAATGTAGCAATAGTCCCGCTGATGTACATCTAGCACCAAAGATTTTAAGTTCCACTGATAATTGCAACAATCAGACAGCAGCGATTGTAAATATATTTACCAGAAAGTAAAAATTATGAACGTTTACATTGCGTTCGGTCAAAGTATACAACTGCCCATCTTGTATTATACTGTTTCGCTTGCAAATAGCAGGCATACCTAGTTCAATGAAGCAGATGAAGAAACAAATTCATTCTAAGTTACAAAATAATTTGTGATTAAACTTGAAATCCAAAATCGTGTCTTCCTTTTAGCACCAAACTTTAAATTCAGCACGTAACTGGCTAAGTTTTAGCCAGTCTCATTTAAAAATATGTTTCATCGTTTGGCAGTATAGGTTTGAGATATGATTTTATGCATTAGCGCTTTTCTTCAATTTGAAATTTAAATATTCAGAATAATATATTTCTTTTAGAAAGAATATATATTTCAGCTCATGAAAGTAAAATATCACTTTTCAAAAATACAATTGAATATATAAAAATAATGTTTT
Source organism: Uloborus diversus (assembly GCF_026930045.1). NCBI lineage: Eukaryota > Metazoa > Arthropoda > Arachnida > Araneae > Uloboridae > Uloborus > Uloborus diversus. The sequence continues at coordinate 120,811,749 of NC_072734.1, read as the reverse complement.
AACCTTAGTATTTCTCCTGGTTTTAATTTATTATTGTGTCAAATTAAAAAGCAAAACGCATATAAAAATTATTGGATATAAAATTCTAATTATCCATGAAATTTACATAAAATACTCGCTCTATTTCCGTGTTTTGATTTTATGTAGAGATATCATAACGATATATTTTAGAACAATTTTGTAGAAAATCAAAAATTTTACGGAATCTCTCTCAAGCGCAAGTTTGATTATATAAAAAGGAAGCTTGCTTTTCAAATCTCTTCCCATTTCGGGCTTATTCCATAACCTCAGTACAAAGCCAAAAAAAAAAGTTTACAATAAAGTAGAAATAAACATTTCCGATCCTTCTCTTCAACTATCAGTTCAAATTTAAAGCATTTCAGTGCTTCTTGACTTAATTCACCAAATTCAATTTTTACGATGTTGTGGAACTTAATGAATTAAGTTTATGTACTTAAACACATCAAGGCCAAACTAATCAAATCATATAGTCAAATTCTGAAACATGGGGAAGGAATGGAAGTTTTGTGACTTACGTGTTCTGTGAAGCAAAATTAAATTCACATTGAACAGCAAACTTGTCTTCTCAGATTCAACAATAATATTCGATCTTATTATACCTTTTCGATGATATTGCAATGTTCAAGGAGTTGATCAGCTTAATGTAGATCAAAAAAATTTCCGGCAATTGAATATGAATACTCTTTCATATAGATGCGTTGGATGATAATTATCGGAGGCAACATAAGTATATCGGGTATGTAAAAACTCCCCAAAATCGTTCTTGCATGTAAAAAGTTACAATAAAATTTTTCAATAAATGAACAGCCGAAACATCGTCGACGGTTGATTTATTCGTTCAATTTTTTGTAATATTAACATTTAAGGAAATTTTTCATAAAACGAACGTTGAGATCTGAAATTTAATTATTTTATCTCATTTCAAGATTCTCGAGTAGCAAAAAAGAAAAATAAACGAAAAGAAAATTGATATTTATATTAGCTGCGTAAAAATTAAATTCTGTTAAATATATTTTGATGAGTTTGCTTCATCTTTAGACGAAAACAACAATACAACAACAAATAAGTTTTAAACAACCATTAAATTTGATAATCACCACTTAACGTAAAATTGAGAGTGTAAAAATAACTTCATTTATAATATTTTATGAAAGAAATAATTATTTTTTGCAATAAATTATCAAAACCTTCTGCAGCGAAGCATATCCTTTTCGCAATTTTACTTTTGAAAATTGATCAATTTTGAAACAAATCTTCACATTCATCATAATTTCAAGCAGGACTCGGTTATAAAATATTTGAAGGGAACTAGTATTTTCTAGAAATTCTTGCAATAATCAGGTGACGTGACTTGGAAAAAACGATTACGATGATCTACGATCAGAAGCACCCGATGGTCGAAATTCCGGACAACTTCCACGGAGCAACTCGCGTAACGGCCTTTTCGAATGCGAATGAAAATAGGACGAGAGATATCGTGGCGCTATTTCATCCTGCGCGCACTTTGCAGTTCGTATCCTTACGCTGTTGTCAAGGAAACGGGAGGTGAAAAAGATTTATGATTGGTTAGCAGCTAAGATGTTGCCATATAACTTTTTTTTACTTTAAATTATCGATTAAAAAAAAATACATTATTTGTTCTTGATACCACATTGTGTATTTATTTGATTGGGTTTTATAATTGTTAAATTGCAGTTATTCTTTCACCGATTTTTCTGCTTTGTTCTTGAATTTTCGAAACATATGTTTGTCAATAAAACTAGGACAAAACTTCAAACCATTCGCAACTCTAGAGCTTGACTACGCCACCTTGCGACGATTAACGAAAATACTGAAAAAGGTAAAACATTCCGTTTCACGTGTCTTCTTTTGGTAAAATATAGGCATGTTGCGTGTATAGAGTTCGTGATTCGTATTATTTTTACTATTATTATTTACGTAATTCATTATTCGAATAATCATCTGCAATATCATAAATATATGCTGGGGGAAAAATGTATTCATGCTTTTCTTGGTGATTTTGAATAGATATGGGTTTTTATCTAAAGCTCAAAACATGGTTTTTACAACATTAACTGAAGAATTAGGGCTTTCACGTCCAACTAATTCAAAAATTATTTTTTTGCTAACTTTATTTTACTAAGCATCTAATTGGAATGGACAGTATGTAAAAAATTTTCTTAAAAGTAGTATCGCTGAGAGAAATGAAAAATCTGTAGCCGAGAAGGAATGTTTGAAATTGGAACTAAAAAATACAAGCTGAGAATTTTTATCGGCAAAATTGTGCTTCAACTAGACTTCATTGCTCCATCGAATATCCATCAGAGTAAAGATGACAGTTCTTTAAAATTCTCATTAGAATGAGGAAAGAATTCCCAAACTCTCACTAAGACCCCCCCCCCCCTAAAATTCCCTATTGGGATAAAAATATGTTTCTAAAAATCCCTGCTAGCATAACGGATAGTTTTCAAATATAACGTCAAGAGTTCCTCTAATATATCTATGGATAAAGAAAATAGCTCCAATCCTTCCCTCCCTCCCCCTGGAATGAGAAAAAATTTCAAAAAAACATCAACATTCTTTTTTTGAAACCTCATCAGAATTGATACAATAGCTTCAAAATACTCTCTTTTTAATAAGTTCTCCAAAAGTCATCATCAGAACGTCGACGTCAAAATTCACATCAACATCAACTAGTCTGAAATAGAGTTAAATGGTACATCTAAAAGTCTCGACTTAACAGCAAAGAGTCCATTAACACAGCTGAAATCCTTGATTGTCTTCCGCTGGCAGTTAAAAAATACTAATTAATCGCGAAAAAAATAACCATAAGGGAAAACGTTTGAATCCTCTGATTACAGGAAAAGCCTCAAAGCAAAATCAAGATAATTATTTGTTCACACTCGAGAAGAAATTGGACAACACATCTTTCGTCTCAATGGTTTTATTCCCGCAAAAGAAAAACTGAGCTCGTGCAGATGATAAATATCTAGTTCAATAATTTCATTTTTACTGACGTAAAAATGCTTATAACTTTTCTTCTGGTGAATTTAGGTAACTCGTAGCTTCAAATAGGAAGTTAGAAAATCCTCTAAAGGGGCTTTTTCACGGGATTGGGAATGAAACTAAAATCGAGAAGATACGAGAATCATTTTGGATAGAACAAGCCATTTTAAGTAATTTTTGGGTCTTAAAAATAAATTCCATCTGTTCGGTTGGTTTTTCCAGATGAAAGGTACTTTATGTTCTGTTTTGCACTCCTGACTACTTAATTTCTATGCAAAAAATATCTGTATTAACAAACGGAAAATAGAAACAAATTTGCCAAAATTACAAATATTTGATGCTTTTAAAAAACCATTAAAGTCATCGTCCTCTTAGTCTTGATGATTCTCTAAAATGACATTAGTTATTCATGAAATATCATAGATAGCAATTTCCTTAAGTTTGTTAGTATAAGGAAAACAGAGTTTTCTTTTAGCAAATATGGATAAGTCTTTTATGCTTCCAACCAAACTATCACTTATTCTGAATGTCTCTAGGGCTCAAGTTATCATCTCTCGGCAATAAAGTTAATGGAATGAATCAATAAGCATAATTAAATAACACTCGTCTTAGATTTAGGATGAATGCTTTGCTAAATGATTCAAGTTCAGAAAATCGTTGTTCAGCCATAAGTTTTAACCATTTATTGAAGTTACTTTATAAGTATCAAACTCTCAATGTAAACAAACATACTCTTTTAAAATACTTCATCTAAGTTATAGCCAGTTCACATTGACTATATGGCTTATTTCGTTATTTTTATAAAACCAGAGCAGTTAAAACAGGTTCTATTCATTTGGAAGATATCTACTGAATGTTTTAAATCTGAACATTTTTATTACATATTAATTTGTCGAAGCATGATGACACTCAGCCTAATGAAACACAAAATGTAAATTGAAAATTTAAATTTATTATCTCTCCGTGTTCTACAGTTTCAAAAGAGAAACTGCTTTCAATATATATTTAACTCCTATTTTCATTCCAAGCATTCATTTCAATTGCAGACACTTTATTCACCGCATGGGATTTCGGGATAGAACCGCTCTCGAGATAGCACGTAAATAATTGCAGACTGCTAGGAATTTTCAGCTTTAAAGAGATAGATAAGTTGTAGAGTTATATATATAGATAAATAAATATAACTCTACAGTGACCAAGAATAAAAAACATTTAACAAAAAATAAATGTTCAGCCTTGGTAATTTACTGCTTCTTTCTTACGTTGTCAGTTGGGGTAAAGTGAGACATAATTTCAACTAAGTAGTAAGTTACCGCTTTTAAGAGACGGGTAAGACAGAACTACATGCAATATACCGAAAGCCCGGTTATTCCATATAGAGACTGCAGTTTCGTCCTTATTATGGGTTCATTAGTCTGGAATAAACAATAAACAAGCTAGATTCATTTACTTTATCTACCAGTTTGTTAGCACCAGGCTTCAATAAGATGACATATGCCTCCTGCTCGGTTAATCTTTATTCCAGACAGATACGTCTATATGTGACAAGGACGAAATTGCAGTCTTTGGGTGGGATAACCGGGCTGTCGGTACGAGGCTTGTCCGTAAAATAAGTTCCACGGGCTGCCGCTGGCGCTAGGATCGTTTCTGGCCATGATGTTGCGCGCCCAGGCAACAGAGGCAGGTTGTTTGGTTCCCCCACTCCAATCCCTCACCAAGCCAGCGTTGCTGCGACGTTTAAGCCTTGGTTTCCTAGGAGCGAACACGCCTAGCGTCGGCGTCACTCCTCGCCGAGGCGAAAACTTGATTCTTCTGCGCATGCGCGCTCGAGCTAAATGGACGTCGTGAATGACCACGCCGGAATCCACTTGACTTTGATTTCAACGTCACGGCGAGGAGCGACGTCGAAGATCGGCGATTCGCCCCTAGGAAACCAAGGCTTTAGTCTTGGCTCAGCAGCCGTCAGCGATGGAGCTTCCTCAAGCGTCTCCCGCAAGCTGCGGTCTGCTATTCGTTTCCCGGTCGCTAAGAAGAAATCGGCAAAGGAAAGACACGAAGAACTTTGAAAAGAGAGTGAAGAAGAAAAGAGAGTGGAGAAAAGTGTATGAGCTCCGGGATGGTGCGCAAATGGGTCAGGGACTTTAAAAATGGCCGAACAGACGTCCACGACTAAGCCCGTGCAGGGCGGCCAATGCTTGAAGATGGACGGATTACAGTTCGGGAGCTGTGCGAAAAGATTCCGGAGGTCAGCAAAACCACAACTGACAAGATTTTGACTGAACATTAAGGCTATTCAAAGGGCTGCGTAAGATGGGTACCAAAAATGCTCACTGGATGGGAAATGGTGTCTCACCCACCCTACAGCCCTGACTCAGCACCAAGTGACTTCCATCTCTTCCCCGACTTGAAGAAAAACCTTGGTGGAACCTAATTCCAGACAGAGGAAGAGGTACAAAACGCGGTTGTTAGTTTTCTACACGGACAGGCGGCAGAGTTCTATGACTCTGATTTGAAGAAGTGGGTGCCTCGAATGCAGAAGTGCATAGAACGTAACGGCGATTATGTAGAAAAATAAAAGAAAGACTGAACTTTCCAAAAATGTACTTTTCTTTGCAATTAAATCAGTTTTTTTGATGTGAAAAAAATTCGTGGAACTTATTTTACGGACACGCCTTGTATATTCAAGGCCCAACTAACTAAAATTGAGGCCCTAGGCCCACAATAATTTGAAAGCCACCTGAAGACTCTATGATAGTCTGATGGATGAAGTGGTTGATAGGCAGATTAGAGCTCCTCAGAATGCATTTTTGGGGATCTCTTTGTCGATCATAGGACGATGTAAATCATTTATCATGTGAATTTATGACTCCCCTTCGGATCCCCTCATAATTTTGACATTTTAAATTCACTACTGGCAGAATGATTAAAAGTTCTTCTTTAAGGAACATTTTCTTCCTGTACAAGTCATTACTTATTTTATTAATAGTCGAACTGACTTATAACGAGCCTTGATTTAACGAGAACCCGGATTTAGCGTGAAATTCAGAAATACCTGGTTGGTACAATCTTTAATTCTATGGAGCATAACTCGCTCTTAAAGAGCAAACTCCGCTTAAAACGAGCACTATTTTTGTGTTTCATAAAATCTGTACGTCAGAGCCAGTGACGTACGTCCGAAAATTGCGATTTTCTGTTTATTAGTTCATGGTATGTATAAAAAAAGCCTATCCCACATCGAGCCATATGAACGTAATTCTTTTTTTTTTTAAATCCTTTTCAATTTTTACCAGGGTTAAAAGAACGCGCGTCCCATCCTTTGCATGCGCCAGAAAAAAGTTTTTTACTTCTATTCTGTAAAATTATCATAATGTGACTTACGTTCCTCTGGCTTTGAGGTACAGAAAATTCTATTGACTTTTCCAGCTCAGTTTATCCTTTTTCGGTAAATTTTCTTAAACATTCAGAAGAAGTCAACCGAAAGTTAGAAGTAAATCATAAAACCTGAGAGCAAACAATGACAGAATTTTTTTAATTTGTGGGGTGAAAAAGCATTTTAAAAATTATATATGTGTGTACATGTATATTTCACAAAAACAATGACACACAAAGATTCAGACAGTTAAATTAAAATTAACCAATTTATTTGATACTGTAAAGAGATTAAAAAGAAGGAAAAATGCAACTGAGATGAATTTTTATGATTTTTTTTCATGTACTCGTTTTTTACGAGCACTGAGTTACAACGAGCAAATATCACGGTCCCTCTGCACTCGTTATGAGAGAGTTCGACTGCATTTTAAAATACTTGTATTTTTGTGAAGTTGTAATGCTATGCATTATTATGTAAATAATTAGGGGCCCCATAGGAAGATGGGGCCCCAGGTCTAGTTGACTTGTGCGGTAATCAGGCCCTGGGTATATTGCATGCAGAATTGCAATGTTTTAACTTTAGCGCCTTCCCTTTCTTTTAGATGAATTGATGCATAAAATTTTGTGCAGTGTCCAAGACTGCACTCTCTGAGAGGAAATGCGTATTGAAAATTTAATTTTATGACTGTTTGATAGCGAATAGGATCGTGTTTCCTTTTTCGCGTGTTTCCTCTTACCCTAAAGATTGGAGGGTAAATAGACACACCTCATTAATTTCCCCTTGAGGTTAATGTAGGTAAATAGTTGAACTATATCGTCGCCTCAGAGCAACAGAGTAAGGTATCTTAGTGTTATTTCTGGGATTAGAGATCTTACTGTTGCTCTGAGGCGACGATATATACAATCAGTTTAGAAGCTTAAGAAGTTCTACACCAACAGTGCTCAATCTGTGGCCCATCGGTATCATGCGATCCGCTGAGTCCTTCGAATGTAATGATCTTTCGAACAGAAAAAGTTAGTTCGAAACGGAACATTCACCCAAAAGTTATTATGGGCGGGGACTGACAGACAGACAGACAGACAGTCGCCCGTTTTCCTTATTCAAAACCCTACTTTCCAATTTTTGATGTTTTGATATTGAACATTTATTTTAAGTTTTTATTTCTGACTTTTTTTTAAAATGATATCTTAAAGATGCATTAAGCGTTCTTTCGTTCTTCTTTTTCAATTCTTACTCTTAGTTCACTCTCCCTTATATTTATATATCTTGTTTAAATTTCAAAAAACTTTTGTTCAAAGGAACGAAAATACTACAAATCCCGCGGAATCCTGTCCCTTATTCCACAATAGCACGTAGAATAAAACAAAAAATGAATTTCGACTTTCGATCCAGGCCGACTCTTCACATTAAAGATAAAAGCTGGAGAGAGTCCCTTAAGCCGCACCTAGAAGATACGCTGTGGCAGCTTTTCGTATCACGGGACGCGGGAGCGTCCCGCCCCGCCAAGGAAACCAAACATCAGCAGCCAACAGAAGCAAATCCACCGCCAAAGACGGAAGAAAATAAAAGCAACCAAGAACAAGATTACACGACAGAACAAATTGGAGTTTTTTGAGTTTTTCACCCCTCTGTATCTCAGCCCTATGAAGGCCCCCGAAGTTGATTTTTAGTACACTCAATCTCTAGTGGTTCTTGACGCCGTAAACCAAAATACAATCCCCAGGACCATCGGGGGGAGGAGGTATTAAAGTTATAAAATCGCTGCTCAAAAAAGTTTTCGCTTTCTTTGACAGGGCTACAGCCCAGACGAAAAAAGGAATCAAGCTGAAATTTAGCACACACATTCCTTGTGCCCTACTGGTGTGCCTTTTGACCCCCCTCCCCTCCCCCCTCGTTTTTACCCCCCAAATTGTACCTTCCGGGGGTTCTATCACAGCCCCCCAGGGGCCTACGGTAATGATTATCTGTATACATATTCTTGGGGGGTCATTGAGTACATATACAAAAATTCAACCCCCAAGAACATCATGGGCCGGAGTAATTGAAGTTTGAAAATCACTAATTTCCCCTAAATTCATGTGTACTTACTCTCAGCTTATAGGGTTTGTTAATCTCTGACTGCAATTGCAATGCTAGAACAGATCTAAGATCTAACAATTATTCAAAAGTTCTCTTTGGAAATGAAATTCAATCAAGACTAATAAAACATATGCAACTGTTGCAACTAGACGTTAAATCGCGGATATCACAAATTTGCCACAGCGACTGCGCATGCGCGCAGACTTAAAATCTGAAAACAGAAAGCCCAATGAACTACGTTGTTTGTTTATACTTAAGCAGAGAAACAAATTAATGAATGAGATTAGAATGCTGTCCTCCCCCCTCCCCCAAAGTTTTGCCGATACGAAATTTCCTTCCCCCTGTTTTTCAGTTTTGATATATTTATGGAAGGAAGAAATTTTAAATGTCGGCGCGAAACTGGGGTTAAACCATTACAACATTTTGCGTGACAAATCATATGAAACTGTACGCATAAGAATACGGCACATGTAACTTTTTAATTGAAAGCGAAAAATAGCACTTATTTATTGGTTTGCTTATTTTCTAAATTAATGGACTTTTCACAAACAACACAAAATGAAATGAAAATATATAAAATACGTGTGTGGATATCCGTGCTTTGCAGTAATTTGTTAGCTGAAAAAAATTTTGCAATTAATTTAAGCAAGACGTTTAATGAGCTTAGTCCGCGCACAACATGCGCATTCCATTCGCTATGGCAAATTTGGGATATCCGCGATTCGACATCGAGTAAAGTTGCATAGATTTTCTGACACATTCAAATTTAAAATATTTAATGGCTTAGTTTTTTTTTTTTTTTTCTTGGTGATAACATGCGTTATTTCGTTTTTTAAATGAACTTTTAAACAAAACTAGGTATTAAACAAGACAAAGACTTCTATCAAGAGAAAGATAAATCACCAAACAATTCAAATTATTCCATAAAACGTAAAATAATCTACGATTTAAGAAAAATGTAATTAAACAAAAAGTGAAAAGCTAGATTAAAATAGCCCTCAAACTGTATAACATTTAAAGAAACCTTCATGAAAATGTTGAATAATCTGTCAAATAAAGAAACTGTAATAGAATTTATTGCGAAGTTGTAAAATACTCGAAAACAATATAATTTAAAACACAGTATTTTATTATCCAAGAAGTTTTCTTTGCAACAGAGAAGCAAGAATTGCATTGATAGATCTTTTAAATTGTTTATCTTGTTTGGCGGGAAGCTTTTTGCTCACCAAGCAACCACTTCACTTTTAAAAGCTTCCCGCCAAACAAGATAAACAATTTAAAAGATCTATCCATATTTCTGAGGAGTTGAAGGTGGGAGGAGGTTCTAATGGGAGTAGCTGTGATGAAAAAAGAGAAGAGGGAGGATGGTAGTTTGGCAGATACTTGGCGGGCAAACTAGATATCATAACTTTTTATGGCTGAGGGTTTTTGGGTTTAGGATACAGGTTTTCTTTTTTGTGCGGAAAAGTTAAAGGTTTTCTTGGCGGGGAAATTTTTACAACAGGGTTGTTTTTGATGAGATAGAGACATGACATGATGGCCTTGCTGGACATCTTTTTAGGTTTAATATCTTTTCTTCCCCAAACTATACAATGTGTGGCAGCGGCGCTGTTACGGATGCGTTGCATCTCAGGGAATATCCGAAAGTGTCCGAAAATATATACGACAGATACTGAAAAGCCAGAGAAAAGCTACAGGACTTATAGACTGATTGACCTTATTAACTTCTTACTTGTTTTACATTTTATCCTTTTGAACTGTTACAGTTAATATTTGAACATTTGTTACCTTTTAATTTTATATTTTTACATTTTTTCAATTTTTTATTTGTACATTTTAATTTTTCTTTTTTTTTTTTTTTTTTTGCTTGTTCCATTTTACATTTTTATAGTTTGCTTTTTATATTTTACATTTTTACATTTTTATATTTTACTCTCTTCATGTGTACTGAGTGCACTATCTTTGTGCACTCTAGTCAATGAACTCCTATGTTAAAGTGCTACTGCTAAAAATAAAATTAATAAAAAAAAACAATGTATATATTTCCATCATTTCGGCACTGCTCTCTTAACAGCTCTACTCGTGCCTGAAAGGTGTCCCGTGCACTATTGAAGCCATCTGACAATGCACCTTTGGAAAGGTAAGGCACATACTGCAGGAGAAGGCTGTAATAGTAATCCTCTGGATCGTTCGCAGACGGAGCAGTCACACTTTCTTTGTTGATCTAAGTAAGAATTTGTTATGACTCGGTAGGCCATTCTAACAATAATTATCCATTTATATGAAATCAATTTAAATAAAACAAGATTGATAATAGATAAGCAAAGAGCTTACCTTCATTTGTTCATCTGTTGTTCACGTTGGGCCTTCTCTCTATAATCATTTTATATTTCCTTTAATTGTGTAGTGTTGTCATTATTACATGCTTTATGTAGTCACTGCTCAATAATTTAACTAATAAAGAAATTAAATACATTTATTAGCTAACGTTACATCACATATCTACACACTACGGTGGTTCGAGAGAGACTGACTGTTTTACAATATGGACGCGAACGCGGAACAAAAATGAAAAAGTTTTGGTTTGGATTTGAAAGTTCGCATTTCAGTTTACAGTTTTGGTTTGCGTTTAGCAAGGTTCCTCTTCAGTTCACTTCAGAGATCACTATTGGAACGTCTTTTCTAATACCCCTGCTTGATCTCTGAAGTCATTATTTGCAGGTTGTTTCTATGTCTGGTAAAGTCAGGCTTAGGTAAAGGTTTAGTTAAGATATCTGCTGTCATTTCCTTGCTTGGACAATATTCTAAGTCAATTATTCCAGTTTCCTTTAGATGTTTGATACTCTGGTACTTTATATCAATATGCTTTGTTTTAGCGTGATATTTGTCACTTTGAATCATTTTTATGCAAGATTGATTGTCTTCCATCATAACTATTGGTAGTTCTTGTGGTAAATCCAAATCTTTTAAAAGACTAATTATCCATATTGTTTCTTGTGCTGCATTAGCTGCTGAAATATATTCTGCCTCAGCAGATGAAAGAGCGACTGAGTTTTGTTTCTTGGTGATCCATTGAATAGGAAAGTTACCAAGTTTAAAGAGATTTCCACTGGTAGATTTTCTGTCAGATATGTCTCCAGCCCAGTCTGTATCGGCATAGGTTGTTAAGATTGGATTCATCTCTTTCTTTATAATCAACTTGTATTCTATAGTTGTTTTTAAGTATCTCATAACTCTTTTAACTGCTTCCCAATCCTTCTGTCTGGGTTTTTCATTCCTTCTGCTAAGGATGTTTACAGAGGCAGATATGTCAGGTCTAGTGACTGTTGCCATGTATAACAGTGTTCCTACTGCTTGTCGATATTTTTTTATTATCCGGGAGTAAATTCTCTTCATCATTTAGTTTTAGGTAACCCGGTTCCATTGGTGTATCGCAAGGTTTTGCATTTTCAAGATCAAATTTTTCTATTATTTCTTGTATTTTGTTTCTTTGATCTAACATCGTGTTTCCCTCTTTTGTTATTTCTATATTTATTCCTAGGTAATGATTTACTAAACCTAAGTTTTTTATCTCAAATTCTTTTTCCAGTTCTTCAATTATGTTACTTATGTCTTTTTCTTCTCCTGCTATCAGTATATCATCTACATATACAATAATGTACACTGTATTATTACCTCTTGAATATTTGAAAAGACATTTATCAGTGTTACTCTGCACAAAACCTAGTTTTAGTAAGAAATCAGCAATTTTCAAATTCCAAGCTCGGGCAGCTTGTCTCAAACCATATATGGCCTTATTCAATTTATAAACTTTATTTTCTTCACCTGGTTTTACATACCCTTCCGGCTGACTCATGTAAACTTCTTCTTTCAACTCTCCGTGAAGAAATGCTGTTTTCACATCTACATGGTTTATTTTCAGTTTTTTGCGTTGGTTAGGAAAGTTCTTATTGTTGTGTATGCAACAGTTGGTGCAAAAGTTTGATCAAAATCCTGTCCAAACTTCTGTGAAAAAACCTTGAGCAACGAGCCGTACGCGAAACTTTTCTACAATTCCTTTAGAGTTGTATTTTGCCTTAAAAACCCATTTGCATCCAATTATTTTCTTCCTTTGGGGAGGATTAACTAATTCCCAAGTGTTGTTTTTGTTAATGGATTTTATTTCATCTTCTATAGCTTCAAGCCATTTTGCCTTTTCATATGGGTTTTTAATATCTTCTAACTCTTTCCAGTTTTTCGGTTCTGTTATTTTTTGTATATTTGTAGTGTAAGCAAATCTGTCAGGAGGTATTCCTTTATTTGTTCTTCCTGATCTTCGCGGTTGCTCAGTTTCTTCATCATCTGAATTCTCGTTATCTTCTGGTATATCGATTTCTATTACTCCAGAATTTTCCCCTGCTTTTGAACACTTTCCTGCAGCAGTGTTTTCATTATCTTCAAGTAAATCAAGGCTTGAATGATCTTTGATTTTCATATTTGAATTTTCATTTTCAATAAATTTTACAGTGCGACCTTTGATTACATTTTTTCCTTCAGCATAAATTCTGTATCCTTTACATCTGTTATCATATCCCACGAAAATACCTTGAATAGCTGTGTCATCTAGCTTTCCTCGCTTAGTTTTATTAATATACGCATACGCTTTACATCCAAATATTTTTATATTGGATAGATCGGGTTTATTATTTGTCCACAGTTCATAGGGAGTTTTTTCTTTAGCTTTTGTGAGGAGCCGATTTTGAAGGTAGGTGGCTGTGTTTATTGCTTCACCCCAAAATTTCTGAGGTAAATTTGCTTGGGACAGTAAACACCGAGTCATTTCAACTAAACTTCGGTTTTTTCTCTCTGCTACCCCATTTTGAGAAGAGCAATATGGTACAGTTAATTGATGCTGAATACCTCTTTCTTTTAAGAAATTTTCAATCTCTTGATTTATATATTCTCCACCATTGTCTGATCTTAAAGTTTGTAAAATCCGCCCAAATTTATTTTTAGTCATAGCGATATATTCCTTTAATTTTGTCAGCACTTCGCTCTTTTTAGATAGTAAGTATATGATTGTAAACCTACTAAAGTCGTCTATGAAAGTAAGAAAATATATTTTTCCTCCAATAGTTGGTGTCTTAAATGGACCTGATAAATCAGAATGAATTAACTCGAGAATTTGTTTTGATTTATGATGTGTTTGCTTAGGGTAAGGTGCATCTGTTAATTTTGATTTGATGCAAGTCTCACATGAAAAATTGTGTGCACAATTTTCTAATTCTAATCCCGTTGCAAGTTTCTTCGATGCTAATTCTTTAATTGAATTGTAGTTTTTGTGTCCTAATCTCTTGTGCCAAAGTTCAATGCAATTTTTCTTATTGCACTGATGAGTTAGGTTAGCAAAACATTCATCTTTAGAATTATCTAATATTACTTCATAAAGATTTTGCTTTAATTTTCCTTCCAGAAAAGTTTCCCCTTCATATGTTAATTTGCAACGATCCTTTTCAAACGTTACAGTGCAACCATTCAATGTTGCTTTGCTTACTGACATTAAATTAGTTTCAAGATCTGGAACGTATAAAACATCTTTAAGTGTTATGTTACAAGTGTTCCCATCCGAAATCCTCGTTTTAAGTTTGACGCTTCCAATCCCATAGGAGCTTAATGATTCACCATTCGCGACTGTTACCGAGCTGTGATCATTATTCATTTCAGTAAATAAACGCTTGTCATTAAATATATGCGAGCTGCAAGCTGAATCTACCAAAACACTGTACCTCTGGATCTTGTCTGAGGAGAGATAAGCCAGATCCCTACTTGAGGTTTTATATCTTTCTCCTTTTGAAAGTGGGTCATCGGAACTCGCTTCACTATATGCGTTTGATTTCGGAATTCTATTCGTCTCGAAACAGAGCGATGAATTATTTAGGAATTTTTCATTGCTTTTGGTGTTATTTGTCAGATAGTTACTTTGTTTCTTTTTTAAATGCCAGCACTCAAATTTCTCGTGATTTTTCTTGTGACAATATGTACAGATTTTTTTTATTCTCACTTTTCGGGTAATTTTTCTTTTTATTTGTATTATTTGCTTTGCAAGCACTTTCATTAATTGAAGCGGAATTTTCAATTCTTTTGTTATATTCGTCTGTTAATTTACCCTGTATAAAATTTGAGTTTAATTCTTCTTCTGGCCATGCTTCCAATGCTGTAATTAATGTATCATAACTTGGGGGTAAGGAGCATAATAAGAGAGCAGATAAATGGGAATCTTTGATATCTTCACCAATAGCTTTGAGCTTATCAGTGATCTCAAGAATTTTAATAATATGGTTATTCATATTACCACCCTCTTCTAATTTTGTGCTGTATAATTTTCTCAGCAAATATAGTTTGCTTGATAAATTAGATCGTTCGTGAATCTTTTTTAATGCCTCCCAAGTAATTCGAGCAGTGACTTCATTTTTCACGTGAACTATTTGTTTATCATCAATGGATAAATTTATTAACGCTCTTGCTTTTTGATCATTTTTAGTCCAAGCTTCAGTTAGAGGGTTCGGTGGATTACCGATTATATGGTCATACAAATCTCCTTTAATGAGAAGCATTTCAGCTTTGAATTTCCACACGGCATAATTGTTTTGATTTAATTTATCAATTGTAAAGCTTTCTTTTGAAGAAGAAGTCATTTTAATTATACCGCTTTTCTGACCTTTATTTGATATGCTTGGATATTATAATAATTTAATTCAAATGTATTAATTAGTTTTTGCCTTTAAATGAGATCCGAGCGAAAGAGCGCTTCAGTCTCATAATCTGTTATGACTCGGTAGGCCATTCTAACAATAATTATCCATTTATATGAAATCAATTTAAATAAAACAAGATTGATAATAGATAAGCAAAGAGCTTACCTTCATTTGTTCATCTGTTGTTCACGTTGGGCCTTCTCTCTATAATCATTTTATATTTCCTTTAATTGTGTAGTGTTGTCATTATTACATGCTTTATGTAGTCACTGCTCAATAATTTAACTAATAAAGAAATTAAATACATTTATTAGCTAACGTTACATCACATATCTACACACTACGGTGGTTCGAGAGAGACTGACTGTTTTACAATATAGACGCGAACGCGGAACAAAAATGAAAAAGTTTTGGTTTGGATTTGAAAGTTCGCATTTCAGTTTACAGTTTTGGTTTGCGTTTAGCAAGGTTCCTCTTCAGTTCACTTCAGAGATCACTATTGGAACGTCTTTTCTAATAGAATTAACTTTTAAAAAAAAAGCTATAGTACTTGTTCTTCTTTCGTTTACGTCTACGGGAAAGTAGGGTAAAAAAAATGTGTTTTTTTTTTCATATTCCAGTTAATCCCGCTTATTAGAATACCGGTTAAAAGAATATTCCGCTTAAAGTAATACACTTTCAATGTACCATGTGTATTATTTTAATCCCGTTTAATGGAATATCCGGCTTATAAGTATAATTTTTGGTGGAAAATTGGCTATTCCATTAAGCGGGTTCGGCTGTACTTATTTTAAGTTAAAAGATCTCAGCATGGCATGAAACTTATAAATCCATTGCTCCAAGGTAGTAAAAAAAAAACTTTCTTAAAAAGTATGCATTAAAGTTATTTAACCTCAGGGCTGTGGAGTCGGAGCAGGAATGAACGATTCCAGCGCCAACTTCTGAAATTTCGAACTTTTGGTTCCGACTCCGACTCTTTTATTTAAAGTCCGACCATCAATCCAACTCCACGACTCCGATTCTTGCTCCACAGTGCTGGCGGGGTAAGAATTAAGGACGCGGTGGAAAATTGAGACTTCGACTCCGACTGTTGGAGCTCCAAAGTTTTCGATTCCCGACTCCGACACTTTTACCCTAAAATCAGTTCGTCTCCGTCACCATGACTAGCAGTCATGGCACTCCGCAGTCTTTCTAAACACTGCTAAAAAGAGAAAGAAAAAAAATGGAAAACAAAATGAAACTTCAAATCGAATTGGACTACTAGCGTATAGAAAAGCATGAAAAAAAAATACATTCCACACTAGGAAAAGAAATCACATTTTTGAGAAAGTTGTCTTGCTTGTATCGCGTTCCATTTAGATATTTCGGCTATTTGTTTCATTTTCTTTTCTGAAAAATAATACAATACAAATGGGAGTCATTTTCCTTTCAACGAATCCGGATTTGAGCGAAACGATTCATTCAGGCTCAGGGAATTCTCAATTCCACATCTCGCGGTGGAAAATGGGGAAAAGAGTTCGGAAACTTATTCCAAGCGGCGCCATATTTTGAGCTTAAGAAAGGGGGACGGTTATTCAAAAAGACTTTATAAAGTCTGTTCGCTATATGATAAGGCCCTTCTTCTTAAAACAAATTTTTTGAAAGAAGCTCGCAAACGTTTTGTTTTACTTTGCAAAGAATGACGATTTTAATTTATGTAAAAGAAGCACTATCGATGCAGCCCCAAGTGAAAAAGCAGCGGAATGTAATAACTTTTGCGAGGGCCTTTTGAACATATTTGTAATTCAAATTAACTATGGAAGGCACTGCAGTCCAATGGCTACTGAATGAGGTAAAACCAAGACAAGCGCACTATTAAAATCCAGAATTACAAAATTGCATAACTTTATCTTTACTCTACAAGAACGAATTTACGTATTGTTTGGAATTTTATAACGTGCTAAAGCCAGAAAATACTCTACCAGATAAAATTTCTTCCTGTCTGTGTAACTTCGAATAATTGTTTCTAACTGAATAACTCAACTCAAGTCGCCTTGTGCCATTATAAAACCCATGCGACAATACAGGCTGGGCCCAAACGATGGACCAGATTTCAAAAAATCATATTTTCGAAGCGACTGCATATAATGAGACTGCAATAAGGGGGAAGAACTCGGGGAACACACTGTTCAGAGTGTTCAATTTTAAATGCTCAATGTTGGAGCCTTTTGTTTCACGATAACAGGCCATCAGTAATCCAGTTCGTTCTACACATTTTAGAGTATCACACTGTCAATGGTTTGTGGGTCACATGTGTCGTGGAACAAAATGGATTAGAAATTCGACGTTTGTCGTGTAACAAAAGGCTCATTCATCGAACATTTGCAATCGAAAAAAACTTACAGTGGTGGTAAAAAAAAAATACATCATCCGCGCCGCGAAGGAGAGGAATATCATCCCGACTGCATTCAACACACAGTCAAGCATCCCGTATCCCAGATGATTTGAGGATGTTTTTATGATCAAGAAGTTGGTAGTCTTCAAGGTAGTCACTTTGTGCAAGGAACAGTAAACGCTCAGGTGTACATTGGAATGTTGGAGGAGAAATTGCTTCCTGCTAACCGGGATCACTTTACTTCAGTTCCAAACGTCATTTTCCAGGATGATTCTGCTCCGTGCCATAGGGCAAAACTGATAAGTAACAATTTAAAAACCTCTATTCTGCTATTAGACTTAAATTGACATGGGTTTTTTTTTTTCCTCTAAACTCACACGCAGGTTCAGAAATGGAAAAATGAGCATGGGGTCAGCACATAGACATGGGAACCGGTTCGCGCCAGTGAACCGGTTCCCATGTTTATGGGTCAACAGTTTACCTTGGCCCGGAAACAGCCCCGATTTACGTAAACAATTATCGAATTCCTGCTGTTAAATTTTTATTTCATAACTTTTGCAGAATTTCACATACATTCATCGTTAATCGGTTGACCAAAACTTCTCACATAATCTTATTGTTGTGAAAATGCGAGGGTGATGTAATTTTTTTTACCAGCACTATAGAATATTTCTATTTTCATTTATGTATCCAAGGCTTCAATTGATACGCGTCTTATCAGGCTCAGTCATTTTAACAAAAGTTGAGTGTGAAATCAAATAATCAAACAAAAAAACCCGGTCAGACTCCCGCAACATCTGTTGGATCTTGTGGCAATTTTCAACGATGTAAACATCAGATAAGTTTATTTTTAAAAGTGAATATTCAACAAAATTGAGTTCAAAAGTATTCGAGTTAATTTAAAAGCGGATTTTTTTTCTTCCCGAAGAAAAGTGTTTAAAAAGATATTTCAGGTAAAAAGTGAAAAAATATGAAACTTTCTTTTCAATAAAAATTAAATTTTAAAACAAAATCAGATGAATATAAGCCGACGAAGATGTTTATCTAGTACTAATTAAATCAATGTAAAATTCTGTTATTAAAAAACATTTTGTGATAAACTATTCCCATTTTTCGCAATGAAGCATTTCCAAAATTATTTGCGTAATGTAACTACAAACATTCAGTAAATATAAAAAGGAGTTAGTGATATTGAATATTGATCAGTTCATATTTATTGCAATTCATACATTAAATAACAATTTCTAACGAGATTAAAAAGGAGTTTGTTGTTTGAAAACATCTCTTAAAATTAGGTTATTCTGATTTGTTTTCGGGAGGGGGGGAGGTTGGTTTAATATCTGCTTTCAATTAATAAAAAAAAATCATTCAAAATTTGGTTCTAAATTAAACTATGCGTAACATTATAAAATCAATCATTACATCTTATGCACGAAACCATACTGTCTATTAAACATGTGAACTATGCTCAATAAATTGTAAAAACGAAAAGTTTTCTTTCTTTTTTTTTTTTTTTGGTTTTATTATGCAAGAATTAATTACATATGTTTCATCAAGCACAATTGATAAATATATTTATCAGTTACAACAGAAAACAAATGAAAGTATCAATTTTCTCTCATAATTATTACCGACCCAGGCAACGCCCTGTATTTTTGCTAGTTCATAAAAACATTTATGAAAACATTCAAAAAGCTTTTAGTAATTTTTTTTCCTGACTCTAAAGTTCAACTCAAAACTAGTTATTTTTTAAAAGACATATTCTGAAAATGGTGAATAACTCAGTTTAATATCTTTATTTTTTTCGCAATAAGAACTAATAAAAAGCTCAAAAAATGCTTAGAGATACAATTATTTAAAAGAAAAATCTGTAGAAAACATATCAAATAAAATTTTAGCCATAAAACTGATCGTTAGTATCGATTATTTTGCATTACAATTTATATCATTAAGAAGTACGTTGTATGTTAAAGAATAGGGTGTCCCAAATATAATGGCGAAAAAAAAGTTCGGGAAATCGAATACGCATACCCTCCATATTTTTTCCTTTTCACCTCAGAAACATCAGAAAAAAATTTCATTGCAATAAAATAACGGGAACCCGTGCCGACTTGAGGTCAAAGTTGGACCTGAAATTCTGTACGGCGATTACAGTGGGAAGATTGCTAACTGTATAATTCCTTACTACACGTGACATCAATTTATTTAAAGCATATATTTACAACAATATTACACTACAAGAAACATCACTGCACATATTTTCGTTTCAATGTTTACATTTTGCAGTCAAGATAAATCTTCCGGTGCTCTCGAGCGCAACGTAACACCAATTGTTTTAGCTCCTCATCAGCTGGTAGCAAACCATGAAAGTCCTGCATCATTTTTACTGCTCTTTCAGCTACATCGTTTACTGCTCTAAGCATTGAGACCGTCTTTTTGGCTTCAAGGAATGAAGTATTATTGACCCATAAAGAGGGACTCTCGTTGAGAAAACTATCATCAGTTTTTAAGTCTAGTGAACAATGACTGGCTTTTTGCTGATATGAAATCATCATTTGTTTTCTCTGCAAAATAATAAAATAACCCGTAACAAATGCACGATAATAAATGAATAATTAAACAACTAGATGAAATCAGTGTGCAAAACTTACTATACAATGAACCACAAAGATCTTACATCGAAGGAATGTATTTTTCTCATGGGTCGAGAAGGCTTCTCTACATAAATTTGTCACCATTTTTTATTTTATTTCTTCTTCTACCTCATCATCAAAAAGAGTTACGACGGCTATTTCGTTAGATAAATACCATAAATGTTGGATGAATTTTTGTGGAGCAGCTTTTGAGATAATTGGGTCCACATTTTCGTACGCTTACAAACATTTCAAAAAGCACAAATCTTTGTTGAGTGCTTTGACTTCCAAAATGCATTGAAGCCATGGTTTCACGTATATCGTCACTACAAACGAGCCGACATCTGATAATGCTTCATTTTCCTTTGTATCTAATTTTAGTTGTGAACTAAATAGTAATAGTTTTGGGGAGGAAATCGCTCCAGCCATCCATCGAGCTTAATGCATGGTTCCCGGTGGTTTTATTTTAAATTTATTTTCTGTAATCTCCACCTAAAAATGTGATAGACAGTTCTATCAACTCTCGATAGCCATCCTTGACCGTTACATTTGTAGGTTCAGCACGGTAAAAGAAAAGTAAATTTTCAAGTTCGGGTACAGTTCGAAACAACCCCGCAGCTCCTCTATAGCACTGTATTTTAGTGTTGTCGATGTTTTTCCAAGACTCTGAGATTTTTGAAGAGTGGAATATCAGGGCTTGTTGTGACTTGCTTAATTTTCGCTTCGAATACTGCCTTTAATACCAGCTTAAATATATGATGGTGGCAAGCAAAGGAAAGCATTTATCAAATTTTTGCTCAAGAGGGGCGCAAGTACCGTTATAATGACCTGTATTGGAAGCTGTAGTATCACAATAGAGAATTTGAACTTTGTCTTCAAGATCCCAATTTAAAACTGCCTTCCAAACAGCCTGTGCCTGTTCTTTTCCTGTATAATTATCCAGCTTAGTCACAGCAATGAGTTGTTCTTTACATCCATATGAAATAACTATAGTTTAGCGATCTTCTGATTTTTGAGCACTCAAAGCTTTTATTCTTTCCTCGCGCTCCTTCTGCTCGTCGTCGGTTCGAATTCTTTGAAATGAAAAGAGTTACTTATCGGAAATTTATCAATGTTACACCCAAGTGCGTCAATAGCAGCTTCAAGAATAAGCACAGAAACTCGTATACTTAACTGACACTTGTCCAATGCAGTAACTATTTTTGGAGTAATAAAATCGCACCTCATTACATATTTACTTTTTTCAGGTTCTGATTTACTTGTTCCAGGTTCCGATATACTTGTTCCAGATTCTGATATACTTGTTCCAGGTTTTGGTATACTTGTTCCAGGTTCTGGTACTCTTCTTTCAGGTTCTGATGTTCCAACTGCAAGAAAATCCAATCTTCCTCCATTTTGATTAACTGAATGCATATGCAATATCAAATAAACAGTTTAAATTACTCACAAATTCTAGTTGGCGCTGGCTGAATACTTCTTGCAGTTTCTTTTCATTTTTTTGTAAGTCTCTTCAAATAGAAGAACAGGTTTTTAAGTTTAGTCACACAATTTGGCAATGATTTGGTGGAAATGCGTGTCTTTTCCCAAACGATGATTCATTCCTGAATAGCGAGATTTGCACTTTCACTGATGGGTAAATTTACTTCTCGAAGGTTATAAAACAAAATAGACAGAACTTGTTCGTTGGAGGGGAGTTTTGAGCCCGTAATTTGATGGTTTACGACTCCTATTAAAAATATCTCTTTTTTATCGAACTACGCAATTCCACTGCCATGTTTCCTTCACTATGGAAGAACTATACTGCGCTCACTGAGCGGAGTGTATTCGTACTGACCCTTTTAACGTTTTGCACATTGCCACGGATAAGCCCCCAACATCTGTTTTTCTGTTTTGATTTGTTTTCTGTGCACCATTTACAGCTGTTTTGAGCTTCGCTAAGTATCGTGTCGCCTGCGTTCGCTTGCTTAGGAATACACGTGCTATTTACACGTTTAGGCGCATCTCGGCACGGGTTACCGTGCTTCAAATTGTATGAAACTTTTTTTGCAACGGTTATGATAGAAAAGGAAAAAAATAAGAGGGTATGCGTTAAAAAAAACGAATTTCATTTTTCTGGGACACCCTATTAAAGAACAAGAATTAAATTATTAAAAAAATACACCAGGAATACAATATAATGGAGGGATACAATATAAATACACCAGGAAAAACATGCCAATAAATTTTTCAAAAAATGAAAAGATGGCAGGTTTTTATATAAAGATTTTTATAAACCTACTTTCCAGCATTTAGAAAAATAATAATAAAAATTCCCTCTTTTTTTTCAGCAATCACAATTGCTTATTGCTTTTATTTGGCTGTTTTGATGTCCTATGATTTTGTTTTCCCACCTGCATCCTCTGCAGCATCACCGTCGATTGGTTCCTCACGATGCTACTCCTATAGCGAAAACCGCCTAGGTTGTATCCATATCCTACACACACGCGCATACATACACAATTACACACACACACAAACACATACACAAACACATACACCTGCGCATACATACACAAGTACACACACGCACATACACACACATATACACACACACATACACCTACACACACATACACACACAAACACATACACACACATACACCTGCGCATACATACACAACTACACACACATACACACACAAACACATACATACACCTACACACACATACACAAACACAGACACACATACACAAACACATACACACACAAACACATACATACACCTACACACACATACACAAACACAGACACACATACACAAACACATACACACACAAACACATACACACATACACAAACAGATACACACACACCACCACATACACACACACATACCTAGACACCTACACACACAAACACATACACACAACTACCCACACATTCATGCCTGCACACAGACACAAACACATATGCCTACACACGCATACACATACCCCCCCCCACGCACACAAACACTCATACACACAACTACCAACACTCATGCCTGCACACGGACACAAACACACATGCCTACACACACACACATACCCCCACACACACAAACACACAGGCCTACATACACACACACACTCGTGATTGCGAAAAACATAATTTGAATTCAAGATGACAAAATTCAAATTGATTTTTTTTATTTTGAACGAAACTTTTGCTTGTTTAAAAGATAAATTTAAAAAAAATAATAATAACAATTAAAACACTTAAAAGCAAACATGGTAAAAATGTAATCGTTATTCAAATGCTTACATATTATGAGGAAATTTATTGGGGGAAAATATCGCCATATATAAATAAATTAGGTCAATAAAAAACATGAAAAGTTTCACAAACTTTTAAATTATTTGCTAAAAAATAAATTTTAAAAAACGGCCATTTAGTAACATAAAAAATTACATTAAAATTAAAAAATTGTTGAAAAATTAAATTAAGCTATTTAAGAGCTAAGTAATTTGCCAAATCTAAATTAAACAGTATTAGGAAGCACCCACGTTACTGTAATGTGTAATCCACCAAAGATCAATTAAAGTGTAAAATAATTCGCCAAATAAATGTATCAATTAATTAAAAAAATTAAAAATTATTAAATTTATTAAAAATTTCCATCAAAATATTAGAAGAACAAACATTTACGGCAGTAATTTTAGTAATAGAAAAAGTTTTCGCCAATTTCGCATGTTCGGCGCCGAGATATTTCCTCCGCGATTGTAATGTGAGTATTAAAAGGAAAGAAAAATAATGCTGCCAAATTGTTGTCAAATTTTGTGACGCCAAAAGATTACATATATGTGCGTCACGATGCATTTCAAATCTTGGCGATTATTTTTCATTTTATTTGTTGTCTCCATGTTTGCTTTTTTGGTTTCAATAAAATAAAGCTTTTATTGTAGTCAAACATAGTTTGTTCAGCGGATATTTTTTACATTTTACTGAAACTTTTAATGTCGTTTCGTGATTTGATTCATTTACTGGGAGAAGTGTTTTAACTTTTAACAAATATATCTTACTAATATTATATATGCGAAAGTTTGTCTGTATGGATGTATGGATGTATGGATAATTGTTACTATTTGACGCAAAAACTACTGAACGGATTTTGATGAAACTTTACAGTAATATAGCTTATGCATCAGAATAACACATAGGGTAGATTTCGTCCCGTTATGGGGGTGGGGGGGGCAAAACCCCCTTAGGGGGGCAATAAAACACAATTTTTTTTATAAATTCTCTAATATTGGGATGAAAAAATTACTTGCACATTATACGGCCATCGAAAGCTCTGATTTTTCTGCTGAAGATGGCACCTGTTCGAAATTTCTAAGTAGAATAAAAAACGAGTTATGAGCTTTTTAGATCCATGTTCGAAGGCTTTCCTCAACTCAATACAGTATTTAGTGTATCATCTCAACTCCCTGTCGATAGCGAAAATTGTTGTATTGTTGACTTTCTTTGCTTTTCGTGATTGTTCAAGGCTTTTCTCAAGTCAAATCTTGAAGTAAGATTTTTGCACAAGATTGACAAATAATACATGATTTGGCTGATGATTTTCCATTTAAACGGAACTTTAATGTAATTTATGGTTTTTATTATTATTTATCTGATTCAACTCTTACTCATTATCCAAACAACCAGCAGATCGCCAAAATTTTTGCAGAAAGATTTCCGTAGCTGATGCATTTGGCAGTTTTTTCAACGTTGCTGTTTTTGAAGCCGAAGACTGCGTCATAATGTTTCTCAGCTTTCACCATGTAAACAAAATATCGCCAATCAAAGAATTTTCAAAAGACTTTTTTTAATGTGTTAAATAATCCAGCAACTAAATTAGGCAAATCCATAAACAGCACAAAAACTTCCATTAATTTTCCTTTTTGCACAATTTCAAACAATCACCAAATTTTATTACTTATTTTGGTAACATTTCGGATGAAACTGTTTAGCGCCATTTTTTGGTGACCAAAAATATCTCAGCATCTGGCGACGATATCTCTGTAACGAAAATTAATATCATATCGTTTTACAAAGTAAGGAAAGAATGGGGGAGCATCATCGAAGGTACCCCGAAACGACTTTCGCAAATTCGGTAAAATCGCACCAAGAGCCACAATGATTGAAATTTCCCGAAATAACTTAAGCAAGTATAAGGGGATTACGAGCGCAGCTACTTTTTTTTAATCACTTCGTACTTCATTAGCCACACAGAGAAGGTTTTAGACTCCATGTTAAAAAAAAAAAGAATCAACAGATTAATCTTTTTAAACATGAGAAGATTAATTTCATGTTTTTTAAATTTGTATATGCTTAAATATAGTGCTTTCCTTTCTAAATCAATACTACTTTGTTCTTTATACTTATTGCTATTTTAGTTTTATGGGTAAGGAAGAAACTCGATTTTTAATCACGTCAAAAAGAAGTGTTTTAAATTCTTTCACTTAAAAAAGAAAACAAAAGCAATTAACGATTTTTTCTAATAATTATTACTGACCCAGGTAACGCCGGGTATTTTTGCTAGTGTATCATAATTTAACACTCATCAAGCATGGGGAGGGATCAGAATACATATATATATATATATATATATATATATATATATATATATATATATATATATATATAGAAGAAAGTTTCGTGATGGCCACAACATACTAGTAAATGTAATAAAACTATATGTAATAAAACTTTGAATGCTTTTCGATGATCTAATTTATTTATTTGTCGAAACAATGTGTTATTTTGTCTTTCTCGTGGATTTTTAATCAAAACAAAGTAAAATAATTTGGCAAATGAAACTAGTTGGACTGTGCGTTAATCAGGCCCTTCGTAATCCCTAAAAATGCAAATACTAAAAAAAAAATAGTAGTATTTATTCACTTTTATTTAATAAGACATAATGTGCTTCAGGGATAAATTCGTACATTTTGCCAGAAGTGAATGAGAAATAGTTGAATCCTGAATTGGGACCAGTTTTACCGAAAAAGAGAATTTATTTTCCTTGAAAAACAGATCTGGTACACCGTTCTGGCATCAATTCCCTCTGTACTACACATCGGTTAACCATATCAATGAATTTTTACGTTAAAGATTGAAAAAGAATCATTTTGTACAGCAGAAATAATACGTTAACTAATATAAACAGAGGATTTTTTCTGGTTATACTACAGCGCTCTCTGACGGGCAAGTCGGCGCCTTTTATCTTTTATATAATGAACGAGCCTGATAAGATGCATATCAAGTGAAGCCTTGGTTATACTATAAGGACTATTATGTTCAAAAAAAACAGTTAACTGATAAATATTTTCAAACAATTGAAGTTTAATTGCATATTTTGATAATTCTTCAAATTTTTGTTTGCTTAAATATCGTACTTTGGTTTTTATTGAACACTATTTTGTTCTTTATATTATTGATATTTTACTTTTATGGGTAAGGAAGAAGCTCGATTTTTAAACACGTCAAAGCGGTGTGTTTTGGGTTCTTCCAGTTAAAACAGAAAACGAATGAAAGTAGCAATTGCTTTTCACAATTATTACTGACCCAGGCAACGCCGGGTATTTTTGCTAGTCTCATATACAATAACAAAGAATTCACAGATCGAGTCTGACGTCATAAACAATGAAACTCTCGCCACGTCATGATAATTTGATTTTTTTTTTTTTTTTTTTTTGGTAATGTTTGACCAAGGCTGCACTTGATACGTGTTTCTATCAGGCTCAGTCATTTCAATAAAAGTTGTAGTGTAAAATCAATCAATCAAAGAAAAAAATCTTATCAGACTCCAGCGACATCTGTTGAATTTTTTGGTAACTTTTAACTGTATAAAAATCAGATTATTTTATTTTTAATGCGAGAATTCAAAATTGAGTTATAAAGTGATCAAGTTAATTTAAAGATGGAGTCCTCCTCAAGAAAAGTGTTTGAAAAGATAAGTTTGGCAAAAAGTAAGTATAAAATTTTGTTTTCAAAAAAAAAATTAAAAATTAATTTGAATTTTGACATCTGGAATTCAAATTATCGCAATCACTAGTGTGTGTGTGTGTATGTAGGCATGTGTGTTTGTGTCTGTGTGCAGGTATGAGTGTGTGGGTAGTGGTGTGTATGAGTGTTAGTGTGTGTGGGGGGGGGGAATGTGTATGTGTGTGTAGGCATATGTGCTCGTGTCTGTGTGCAGGTATGAATGTCTGGGCAGTTGTGTGTAGGTGTGTGTGTATGTGTAGGTGTCTGTATGTATGCGTGTGTGTGTATGTGCGTGTATGTATGCGTGTAAGTGTAGGATATTGACGCAACCTGGAGACGGTTTTCTCTAGAGAAGCAGCATCGTGAGGTCGGCCGGCGGGCGGTGGTGCTGGGCAGAGGGTGCTGGCGGGAAAATAAAATGATAGCACATCAAAACAGTCAAATGAAAGCAATAAGCAATCGTGATTGCTCAAAAATAAGAAGCAAAATCCCATGAACATGAGCTGAGGAAGATGTTTCTCTCCTACTAATTAAATCAATGTAAAATTAATTTAATGAAAAAAAAGTTTGATAATTTATTCCAATTTTAGCAGTGAAACATTTTCAAAATTATTACATTAATTTAACTTTAAAGTTTCAATAAATATAAATGGTAGTTAGTAATATTGAATATTGATCATTTCTTATTTATTATTTATGCATTAAAAAAATATTTCAAACAAGCTTAAAAAGAAGTTTGCTGTTTGGAAATGCATGTTAATAAAATGTTTTGGTCATGCTGTTTTTCTCTTTCGTTTCTTTTTTTTTTTTTTTTTTCGGATTTAGTTTCTGCTTTTAATTAATAAAATCACTCATTCGAAAATTTTGTTCTGAATGAAATTATGCGTAATATAAAATCAAACATCACATCTTCTGCACGAAACCATAATGTCTGTTAAACGTATGAACTATGCTCAATAAAATTTATTAAAGAGAAGTATTTTTTTAGTTTTTTTATGCAAGAATTAGTTAATGCTTCTCTTCAAACACAATTAATGCACATATTAATTAAAACATTCAAAAAACTTGTAGTATTTTTTACTTTGAGAAGTTGAACTTAAAATTAGTTATTTTTAAAAGTTATTTATTAATTCTGAAAATGATAAATGAAACACAGTCACTCAATCCTATGTCTTCATTTTTTTACACAATATGAAATAATAAAATGCATAGAGATTCACCAGGGAAAACATGCCAATAGAAATTTCAAAAAATCAAAAGATTTCAAATTTTTGCAAAAGATTTTATTAAACCTATTTTTCAGTATTTAGAAAAACAATTTAAAAAATTTCTTCCAAATTTTGTTTCAATTAAATTTTTGTTTGGTAAAAAAATTAATAAAATAAAATATAATAATCATAACGAGAATAAAGAATAAACACCTGTTAAAAATGTAAATGATATTCAAATGCTTAAGTATTATGAAAAAATTTAATGAAAAAAGAAAAAGCATCATTGTTGTAAAAATTAGCCGAAGAATTAAAGTGAAAACATTTGGCGTGTTTTGAAAATTTTCGCCTAACTACTCAAACGTTATCGAAAACAATGCGGCTGAAGTGTAAAATTCAGTGTTTACTTTTTAAGCAAGACAAGTTATTCGACGAGAATCGTTAAATTGAAAAATAATCAGCCAAGTAAATACGTTAATTTATTAAAAATCAATAAAAGTTCCATTAAAACGGTTGTAGAGCAAACAATGGCGGTGACAATTTTAGCAATAGAAATTTTTTTCGCCAATTTGGCATGTTCCACGTCGTGATAATCCCCTCCAAATTTTAATGTGAATATCAAAAGGCAAAAATTGTGATTGGCGATTATTTTTCATTTTATTTGGTGTCGCTGTGTTTCGTCTTTCCGTTTGAATAAAATGAAGCTTTCATTGTTGTCTAATATAGTTTTTTACAGTATTATTTCTCCTTTTATGGAAACTTTATTGTCGTTTCGTGGCTTGTTTCATTTATTGGAAAGATTATTTTAACTTTCAATTAATATATATGTAATAAAACTTTGGATGCTTTTTGATTACCTAACTTATTTATTTGGTGAAACCGTACAATATTTTGTCTTTTTATTTGCGGATGTTACATCAAAACAAAGTAAAATTATTCACCACATAAAAACGAGCGTTTAAGTAATATGAAAAATCTCGTTAAAATATTATTCCAAATCAATTTTGAATTATCCATTATCATGTAACATAATCAGCCGAATAAATAAATCGAGTCATAAATAACTAGTATGTTGTGGCTATCACGAAACTTTCTTCTATATTTTTCTTTTTCTGATCCCTCCCCATGCTTGATGAGGAAGCAATATTCCCAACAAAAACAAAATTTCACATGAAAAAACTTGACGACCATCCCAATGTCTGAATTCGCAACTCCAACGAACTATAGGGGGCACTGAAGTCACTGTCTAATGGCGGACTTAAAAACTAAAACAAACGCACATGGTAACGAAGAAAATGCTATAAGTGTTGTGATTTTTGTTCGTACGTATGATTTTTTCGCTTTATTCTTTTTAAATTAATTTTCAAAGTATTGTGGATATTCTGGCCCACGTAGAAAGAAATGAGAATTCAAGAAGCATTACTAAACGTCAAAGATTAATGCAAACTACGTAGTTCGTAGTTCTAAGCAGCTATTTCCACGATGTTGAATTCGATATTTATCAATTCTTGATAAAACTAAATAATAATTGTGGCCTGACAAGAACAACAATTAATGCTAGAAAATTCAATATGACATTACAAATTGTTATCGGCAGAAGATGATACTTTTTTGCCTTGCTTGGCTAGCGCTTATTGTTTTTCATTTGTAGCTGAGTTATTTCTCTCAAATTCCCGAATCGGTTAATTTAAAAATTTTCTGTTTCGATTTTTTTAATTTCTGAGTTAAGATTTAATTGTGTCATGTTATGCAAATCATCAACAAAATTCTCACGGATATATGGCGGTAGTTTTCTTTTCAGTTGATTGACCATTATTTCTTTTCACTTATCGAATTCTGTAATCTTACTACCATTTTATTCCACTCATGATAAAAATTAAAAATGGTTTAACTAAAAACGCGAAATCTCGCCAAGGCTACTTTGCTCGCACAATACTAAAACTATAACCCATAGACTAATAATAAGAGTAGACCGAGCTATGGCAACCCTTTTGCTGCTCATAAACCAAATCATGTGACTGGTGGATATCCTAGCAACAGCGGGCGTCGATCGTTGCAGACGATCAACGCCCGCGAGAAATAAAATAAATACAATTGATGGAACACGGAAGAATGATCTTTTATGGAGTCCGATTTGTAAATTCGTTATTCTAAGTTGCAAATATTTTGTTAATATAGTGAGTTTTTCGTTTAGATAATACTGTGCATTTTCTTTAGTCAATTTCAATAACTCTCAGCAATTAAAGATGCAAGCGCCGAAAAAGAATCGGCAAACGGTAAGATTTTTACCTACAATTTCAATTTAAGATACCGATTAGTACATTTTTGCGTTAACGCAAAACGTTAACGCCATTCCGTTCACGCCAACGGTGACGTAGCAGTTCCAAATGAAATAAAAGTTACTGAAAACTGTGATCAAAAACTAATTACTAATGTCAAAATAATGGGGATATTTCGATAATTGGGAATCTGGCGCGGTCGCCAAATTTTTTGCGATACTTATTTATTTTGGCAACCCGCTTCCTATCTGTTGCTTTATGGTAACCCCACGAGACCAAATATTTCCCTATTTTTTTCCCCTACTATTAATCTAAAGGATTTGATTAAATTTTTACTTTCTTCTATATCTAATATATAGAAGAAAGTATTGGATTCGTGCAAATTTTCGAATTTCGAATTTTGACGGATTCGAACGTTTTGAGGTGTGCTGAGTCCATTTCGACTATTTTTGGAAAATGTCTGTGTGTGTGTGTGTGTGTGTGTGTGTGTGTGTGTGTGTGTGTATGTGTGTCACGTCTGTGTGTGACCAGTTTTTTGTGGCCGCTCTACAGCAAAAACTACCGCATGAAATTGAACGAAATTTGGTACACATATGTGCCCCTATGTGAACTTGTGGACATTGGTTTTTGGCGCGAATTCCTCCAAGGGGGTGGAGCAATGGGACGTTTTTTGAGTTACGCGTGCTTGCTATTCCTCAGGAAGTAACTGGCGGAATCAAACAAAATTTGGTCCATATGTTGCCCCTAACAGGAGCAGGTGCTGATTCAATTTTGGTGTCAATAGCTTAAACGGGGGTTGAGTTATAGAACGTTTTTTGTCGTCAATTGTGACTGCTGTATCTCAAGAAATAACGAACGGAATCAAACAAAATTTTTTTGACAAGTAGCCCTTAGTGGGTATAAGAGCTGATTTTATTTTGGTGTCAACAGCTAAAAAGGGGGTAGCGCAATCGCCCGTTCTTTTTTTCCATTGTGAGTGCCCTATCTCAAGAAGTAATGCAACGTTCTGGTTGAAATTTGGAATATATGTGAATCCATATGTAAACAGGCTTTGGTTCAATTTTGACGCCGATCGCTCCAAGAGGTGTTGATTTTTTTTTTTTTTTTTTTTTGCGAATAAAAATATTTTTATTAATGCAACAATAAGAAAGATAAATCGTAATAGATTGTCGTCTGCGTATTTCTCGTGATTTTAATTGTATGGAAATGATAGGAAATATTATCTCATAGACTAATAATAAGAGTAGACCGAGCTATGGCAACCCTTTTGCTGCTCATAAACCAAACCATGTGACTGGTGGATATCCTAGCAACAGCGGGCGTTAATCGTAGCAGACGATCAACGCCAACGCGAAATAAAATAAATAGAATTGATGGAACACGGAAGAATGATCTTTTATGGAGTCCGATTTGTAAATTTGTTATTCTAAGTTGTAAATATTTTGTTAATATAGTGAGTTTTTCGTTTAGATAGCATTGTGCATTTTCTTTAGTCAATTTCAATAACTCTCTAAGCAATAAAAGATGCAAGCGACCAAGAAGAATCATCAAACGGTAAGATTTTTACCTACAGTTTCAATTTAAGATACCGATTAGTACATTTTTGCGTTAACGCAAAACGTTTACGCCATTTCGTTCACGCCAACGCTGACAGCTCCAAATGAAATAAAAGTTACCGCAAACTGATCAAAAACTATTACTAATGTCAAAATAATGCATAACTAAAAGAAAAACAGTTCAATCTCTGCACCTGGAAGTTTTTTTTAATGAAAACACATTGTCTTAAAATACATGTCGAGTGCCAAACTATAGAAAATGCTGCCATCTAGCAACCATGCTGCCAAAGTCTTCGCCAAGCCCTTCCACTAGTCACATGATACATCTATGAACCAATTTTCTTTATCAGCAAGAATGAGAAAGCTCGGTCTACTCTTATTATTAGTCTATGCTATAACCCTAAACAAATTTGGCGAAACCTTTCAGCTGAGAATAAAAGGAATAAAGTAAATTCTTTCTCGGTTATTCATTTTGTTCTACGATAATATATTCAAGAAAATATTTTGCATACTGTCCATTCCAACTAAATACTTCTGTAAAATATGGTAAGTTTAATTAATTTAAGATTTAAAAAAAACCCATATTCTTACAAATTCATACAAAACAATAAAAAATTTTACCTTGTATAACGTTATCCAAGTTTGTTAATCCAGAATTTTCGCTTTCACCAATTGTTAGGGAAATAATGAAACCAACATTATTTTGAGAAGCTCGAGAATACTACTAAGGGACGAATTAATTTCTGTAGCTGAAAGCAAGCTAAGACACATCGATTGCGTTAATAAATACTCAGAACAAACTGCCTGTGTTTAGGTCAACAGACACGCGTGGAACGCAACGTGGCAATGTTTTAGTTTCATTTGCAGTTTTGTAAATCACCGCAAGGTAGCGTATTCAAGCGCTGGAGTTCCGAATTATTGCAAAAGCAAAGCAAAGAGCGAAAAATGAAAGTTATTTTAAAAGCCTTGCTTAAATTAATTACAAATATTTTATTTATTAACAAACATGGGATGGCAACAGTTAAAAATTTTAAATCATTGAGATAATATTTCCGATCATTTCCATACAATTAAAATCACGAGAAATACGCAGACGACAATCTATTACGATTTATCTTTCTAATTGTTGCATTAATAAAGCTATTTTTATTCGCAAAAAAAAAAAAAAAAAATCAACACCTCTTGGAGCTATTGGAGCGCTGTAGTATAACCAGAAAAAATCCTCTGTTTATATTAGTTAACGTATTATTTCTGCAGTACAAAATGATTCTTTTTCAATCTTTAACGTAAAAATTCATTGATATGGTTAACCGATGTGTAGTACAGAGGGAATTGATGCCAGAACGGTGTACCAGATCTGTTTTTCAAGGAAAATAAATTCTCTTTTACGATAAAACTGGTCCCAATTCAGGATTCAACTATTTCTCATTCACTTCTGGCAAAATGTACGAATTTATCCCTGAAGCACATTATGTCTTATTAAATAAAAGTGAATAAATACTACTATTTTTTTTTTAGTATTTGCATTTTTAGGGATTACGAAGGGCCTGATTAACGCACAGTCCAACTAGTTTCATTTGCCAAATTATTTTACTTTGTTTTGATTAAAAATCCACGAGAAAGACAAAATAACACATTGTTTCGACAAATAAATAAATTAGATCATCGAAAAGCATTTGAAGTTTTATTACATATAGTTTTATTACATTTACTAGTATGTTGTGGCCATCACGAAACTTTCTTCTATATATATATATATACAGTGGCTCCCAAAAGTGTTCGTACACTTTGAAATTTTTTAGTAAAACCAAAATAACTCGAAACTGGATTCGAATATAAAGTCCAATATTTTTTCACATCATTCCTATGTCATTCTAAATACAACCCGTTGGTTTTTTTCAAAATATTGACGAATCTTCTTTTTGAAATGGGTCAGAAAACGAAGAGACAGAGAAATAACATGCCACAAAAGTCATCGTACACTCAAATATTTTCGAATAAATTCATGATTAAAATTATCATATGCCGTTTTATTAAAATTTTTGCATTGTGTTGACCCTTATAAGTCATTTGGCTTTAATTTTTCGTTTATTTATTCCTTAATATTGTGCTTATTACTGTAAAATGGCTAGTATTCGTAAAAAACCGCAAAAACCATTCAAAATTTGAATTTTTTCCCCACAGTAGTGGTAAATTGGTTTGAAATGTCTCTAAATTAGTTAATTTATTTGTTTGTATCGTAAAGTGCTTGATAAAATGCCTTAAAGAAAGGAATAGGACCAAAAACAAGGTAAGAAAAGGTCAACCGACAAAGTTGACAAAACGTGATCGTAGATTTAAAGTTAAAAAAATTATGAAAAATACACATTTGAGTACTGTAAAAGTTTCTGCAGAGTTAAATGAAACATTTTACATTTAATTTTCACCTAAAATTGTTCGCCAAGTTCTCTGATTAGCTGGATTAAATGGGACCTCTTCCTGCAGAAATTTTCTTGGTCGTGCAAAAAACAGAAAGCTTACGCTTTTCGTCGCAAAATCAATGATAAATAAGCTAAAAACGTTTTAGAATCACGTCTTACTTACAGATAAAAATTAATTCAACATTTTTGGTTAAATTGTTGCATAATTGTAAATGGAAAAATAATGAGAAATTAAATTTTAAGAACTTAGTTGGGATCAGTTAATCAGGACGGTGGAGGTGTTTTAGTGTGAGGGTGCATATCAGCATCAGGACTTTGTAGTTTGTAATTTTTTGATGAAATAATGAATCATGCTGTTCCTTTAAATATTTTAAAATCCAATTTTGAACTCATAGCCAAAAATTTGGTTATTGGAAACAACTTTGTTTTTTATCAAGATAACGGTAAGAAGCACACGGTTTTCAACGTTTGCGTCTAGTGCCTCGAAAATTGTCCTAAAGTTTAGAAAATACCCCCTCAATCTCCAGATTTGAACTTAATGTAACATATTTAGAGATATCTGGAGGCTAGATTACAAAGATACGGCTTTGAAACGAAAATAGAGCTAGAAACAGTAACACTCGAAGTGTGGTTGAACACTTACTCAAAAATTACGCTAAAAAAAGAAAGAAAAAGAATGAAATCTATTCCCAGACGTTTAAAAGGTGTTATGAATACTGTATGATATTCTACTAATTAATAACTTAATCAAAAGTTAGATTATACAATAATATATGGACATTTTATAAAGTGTACAAAGACTTTTGTGAGATAAAATTTCCGGCACTTTTCGGTTTTTGATTTTTAAAAAATTAAGTTTTAATATTTTTTAAAAACTTTTCATGCAGTTTTGTTAAAAAATGCTCATAG
Organism: Uloborus diversus; assembly: GCF_026930045.1. NCBI lineage: Eukaryota > Metazoa > Arthropoda > Arachnida > Araneae > Uloboridae > Uloborus > Uloborus diversus. Next base: position 120,776,175 of record NC_072734.1, on the reverse strand, counting down.
ATCTTACAATTAAATACCTATTCCGAAATATTAACTCAAACCAATGGATTGGGGCCGATTTCGATGAAAGTCGTAGGTGTACGAAGACTTTTGGGAGCCACTGTATATATATTCTGATCCCTCCCCATGCTTGATGAGTGTTAAATTATGATACACTAGCAAAAATACCCGGCGTTACCTGGGTCAGTAATAATTATTAGAAAAAATCGTTACTTGCTTTTGTTTTCTGTTTTAAGTGAAAGAATTTAAAACACATCTTTTTGACGTGATTAAAAATCGAGTTTCTTCCTTACCCATAAAACTAAAATAGCAATAAGTATAAAGAACAAAGTAGTATTGATTTAGAAAGGAAAGCACTATATTTAAGCATATACAAATTTAAAAAACATGAAATTAATCTTCTCATGTTTAAAAAGATTAATCTGTTGATACTTTTTTTTTAACATGGAGTCTAAAACCTTCTCTGTATGGCTAATGAAGTACGAAGTGATTAAAAAAAAGTAGCTGCGCTCGTAATCCCCTTACACTTGCTTAAGTTATTTCGGGAAATTTGAATCATTGTGGCTCTTGGTGCGATTTTACCGAATTTGCGAAAGTCGTTTCGGGGTACCTTCGATGATGCTCCCCCATTCTTTCCTTACTTTGTAAAACAATATGATATTAATTTTCGTTACAGAGATATCGTCGCCAGATGCTGAGATATTTTTGGTCACCAAAAAATGGCGCTAAACAGTTTCATCCGAAATAATACCAAAATAAGTAATAAAATTTGGTGATTGTTTGAAATTGTGCAAAAAGGAAAATTAATGGAAGTTTTTGTGCTGTTTATGGATTTGCCTAATTTAGTTGCTGGATTATTTAACACAGTAAAGAAAGTCTTTTGAAAATTCTTTGATTGGCGATATTTTGTTTACATGGTGAAAGCTGAGAAACATTATGACGTAGTCTTCGGCTTCAAAAACAGCAACGTTGAAAAAACTGCCAAATGCATCAGCTACGGAAATCTTTCTGCAAAAATTTTAGCGATCTGCTGGTTGTTTGGATAATGAGTAAGTGTTCAATCAGATAAATAATAATAAAAACCATTAATTACATTAAAGTTCCGTTTAAATGGGAAATCATCAGCCAAATCTTGTATTATTTGTCAATCTTGTGCAAAAATCTTACTTCAAGATTTGACTAGGGAAAAGCCTTGAACAATCACGAAAAGCAAAGAAAGTCAACAATACAACAATTGTCGCTATCGACAGGGAGTTGAGATGATACACTAAATACTGTATTGAGTTGAGGAAAGCCTTCGAACATGGATCTAAAAAGCTCATAACTCGTTTTTTATTCTACTTAGAAATTTCGAACAGGTGCCATCTTCAGCAGAAAAATCAGAGCTTTCGATGGCCATATAATGTGCAAATATTTTTTCATCCCAATATTAGAGAATTTATAAAAAAAATGGGTTTTATTGCCCCCTAAGGGGGTTTTGCCCCCCATAACGGGACGAAAACTACCCTATGTGTTATTCTGATGCATAAGCTATATTATTGTAAAGTTTCATCAAAATCCGTTCAGTAGTTTTTGCGTGAAAGAGTAACAAACATCCATACATCCATACAGACAAACTTTCGCATATATAATATTAGTAAGATAACCTTCAAGCGGCGGGTAATAAGCTTCAGTAATACCAGAAATAAATAGGTTTAAAAGATACTCATTTGGACTACTTCGAAATTGAGCTTACGGAGATGAGATCGGAGCAAAATTAGAGGAAAAGCCACATGCAACTCTAAGCCGCATTTGCCCATCGTTGATCTGTGCTATTCGATTACGTCCGACCGAGATAGTAAATACTTAAAATATCTACGTAGTATGAGAGATTAGAGGAAAATATTCCAAGCTCGTAAGGTATTGAGCACTGAAACAATCTTGGCATTCTTCTTAGAGAAAAAATAGGGAATGCTTGTAATGCACGTCACAGTCCTCGAGAAAGTTAAGAGAAACACTTCTTCTGAAATGAATATTATTTACACTAGGTACAAATGTAATGCGGCAGTATATCGGAAATAATGGGGTTGTTTCCGAAATTTTAAAAGATTTTTTTTTTTTTTTTTTCTGAAAGAGCATGCTTAAAAACATAGAATTTAACCTTTTTTTAAATAATTTGACAAAGTTTTACAAAAGAAGTTAACAATCATTTTAATCGGTGCGCAGATTGAAATTCATTTCTTACGCTTCTGCCATGACATCACAAGTGATGAAATGCCGTTAGCGCATAGTGCAAATTATCATAACCTTTCAACGCGGTTGACGCTAAGCGTAAACATTCAGCGCGCCAAAGTACATCACTTGTGACGTCATCAAGACCACACCTCATTTCCAAAATCGGACATTAAAAAAATTAAATGTTGGGAAAATAAAAGTTTTCTTCTGGTTCCATGTTTTTTTTGTTTGCTTATTCTATCTATTTCAGTGATTAAAAGTAGTACTTTTCACTGAAGGAAACAACCCCACTGTATTTAAATCGTATTAAAATGAGCATCGACTTTAAATTTTCAAATAATTATCAACAAATTTTCGGTTTCTGACCAGCAACC
>NC_072734.1:120685706-120773487 GCF_026930045.1 Uloborus diversus | reverse complement strand
TAACATTTGTGAAAAAGAAATTGTTAAGAAAATATAGCACGTTTTTATTTACTTCAAGGAAGATAAAATTCTCCCTCATAAGTAGATTTTTCATTTTATTCATACTTTAGCTGGAAGCATTTTTTGTTTTATGTCCATCATTGATCCGCCATTTAAATAACATTTGAGGATTAACCCATTTTTTTAATGTTAAAAACCACAGCTAGAAGGTGCGTTTAAAACCAGATATCACCTTTTAGGAGGGTCACAAAACGAGTTGAAGTGTCTAAGAGAAATATATGTACGTAAATTGAACAAAAATGCAAATGAATTTTTTCTCCTTAAATTTTCTGTCCATTATTCAACAATAAATTTTACGAAATTGTTTTTCAGTGTTGCACTCTGAATAACTTCATTTTAATAGCTTCTTTTTTGACAAATCGAGGAAAATCGAGTGTGGCTTTCTGTGGCAAATCAATATTGGTTTCAATGCAAGCAGAAGTAGCGTCAGAAACTGGCGACCACCTGAGGAAACATCCACTGTTAAAATTCAGCTTTACGTCAAATATATTGTAAAACAGTGTTTCCAATACCAATTCTTTGTACAGAAAATTTCAGCGCAAAAGGTAACGATTGCGGAGTCAATTGGTACACACGTGACTTATGAAGCGAAGCATATCATTCACCATTTAACACACTTTTACAGAAAAATACGATTCTACGGTGAAAGTACTAGCAACATTACTATGTTATCGTCAAACTGCAGATTTTTTTAAACTTCTTTTTACAAAAAAGGAAGTATTATATTCGCCAAAAATTTTCACTCAAAAATCGACCTTAATTTTCATTTTGCTCACCCTCGAATGATGTTGAGTGTTTTTTTCGAACTCGACCACACGTGTATAAGTGCCTAAGAACGTATAGACACGCAAACTATCCATTTTGTCGATTCCCGAGTTAATTACAACTAATTTTCTCGTGACGTTTGTAGGTACGTCTGTATGTGTGTACGTGCGTATGTATGACGCGTAACTAAAGAACGATATGTCCTAGAAAGTTCAAATTTGGTACGTAAACACCTAGTGCGGTCTAGTTGTGCACCTCTCCTTTTGGTTGCATTCGGGGCTTCTAAAAGGGTCTATTGCACCTTTTGAGGGGAAATCATTGTTTATTTTGATGTAAACTAACTTGAGAGGTGTTATCATTTGGCGGACACTTGGCGATATATCGACAGCATTTGGTCGTCAAGTTTTGTCGCCAACTTGGTGACAAATTTGGCAATTTTTTTTTTAAAATCTGGTTTCAATTTGGCCATTGTTGGGATATTTAGAGAGTAACCTATTGAACCACATTAAAAATGGCAATAATGGGGACATTACATTAAATTGGAGTAAAAGGAAGTCATGTGATGCACACGTCAGCTCGTTTTAAAGTAGAGTTTAGTCATCAGCTGTTGAATAGTACGCACTTGCACAACTTTCTTTTTAGAAAACGTTTCGGATTTTGTCTTTCAACCAATCAGAAAAACCTCTGGCATCACTCCTCAGAGTGCTGTTTGCAACCACATTTATTACAATTACGGTATTTACTGATGCTATTACTCCTCCATAAGAGTTTCACTACTCTAATAAGTATTAAGAGGTATTTTCGCTACATGAAAAAAGCCTTGCTATATCTCTACTTTTACTTGTATGTGTAGAAAGAAGGGGACATGACAGTAGCAACATTTTATGACAAAGCTACAGAATGATCACTTACTTACAATTCTTTTGATAGATAATAGCTCTTTTGATATAATCTTTGTAGCAAAAATTCCATTTCATAATCTTTTCATAACATGTGTTTTTTTTGCGACAGCAGACTTTTCAAATGTTTTTTCTCTCCAAATTTGATGACGATGAATGTTTATTTTTAAAATCTTCCTTATTTTTCACTTTTTTTTAATAGAAAGACTTTTTTTCAAAAGTTCTATATTCATTTTTTCCCCAAGTTTCTTCAAATAGCTGTCCTCAGAAAGTTTCGAGTGCAGTTTTATTACTTTAAGAAGCTGCGGATAACAGTAAATTATTTTTCATAGCCTTCAAGTTCTTTCTTTTCTTCTGAACCATCATTTGATTTCTCCAGAAAAAGAACAAAAATTAAGAAAAATGTCACGAGGGATTTTGAAACATTGTTACAGAGCGAGACATATGCCTTATACTTCCATAAAGATGCAAGTTTGGATCAAAAAGGAAGTCTGCAGTAAATTATTCAAATGCAAAAGCAGAGATACTTATAAATTGTCCTCATTATTTTGCAGAGATTGTATTTTTTTCTTTAAAAAATCTAAGACATCTCATTTGAATTACAATCAGCGTGGGTAGTTTCAAAAAGTGGGTTTGACCTAGATTAGAGAGCAAACTGCAAACAACGAGCATAAAACTTGGTACATTATTTTGTGGCTATACAGCTGTTGGGCTTAGATATTTCCGTTTAAATAATTGTGCAGAACTTCCTTATAACAAAGCTGAAGCATAACAAAGAAAAACATTTTCATTTGTATGTATAACTATATATCAAATTTAAAAAAAAAAGTATTTCAACGTCTAAGGGGTCTATTTCAGTACTTAAAATTTTTTTCACCTGACAGAAATGCAAAGACTTCATGTTTTTTCTAGGCAAATAATTTCCAGAAGAAAATTAATATGGCATTCAATCTAAGGCATATTAAGACGAATCTCGAAATTGGCTAAAGCATATGAGAAAGAATAAAAATCCTATGATAAAATAGAGTAAAAATAGCCTAATAGCTTGGTGACTGAATGAGACGCAATGTGATTTTCGTGTGCTGGTCACAAATGGTAGAAACTTACGAATGTTAAGATAAATAAATACCTTTGTGCTGAAACGTAAAGTAAGAAATAACAACTTCAAAAAGCACACATTGTAGATTACTGCATACACATGTTTCGGCATTACAATGAACGCCTTTTTCAATACTAAAAATTATGATCTTATGAAAGAAAAGACATCCGACAAAAGATCTGCAATTTGTGCTTTTTGACGTAGTTATTTCTTACTTTACGAATGTTAGTTCGCCGACACGTTTCAATGACGACTCAAAAGATATATTTGTAACTGTGACCACTTAGTTGGGGTACCACCTTCTGAGCCATTTTTCTACACTCTGTTTCACTCCACCACCTCGTTTTAGTTATCACATTGCTCAAATCAGATATAGCTAGCTGGACCAGAAACCAATGACCAATATAGTATATATATATATACTAGAGGACCCGACAGACGTTGTTCTGTTCAAACTTTGTAAATTGAAAATTTAAAAATTTCAATAAACCATCAAGGGTTTGAACCGTTCTGTTGAAAAAAAAGAAGTAAAAAAATGTTTTAAGCTGCTTGATGTCAGAATGCGTACATTTATTACAACTTGATTTATCTAATGCACAGTGAGCAGTTGTTTTATTAACTTTTTGTTAGCTTTATTAACTATTTTTTCTCCCGTACTTAATGGTTTGTTCCTGTACCCATCTAGAACAAATGGGAAATCCTGCTGCTACATCCCCTATATGAAAAAGAATAAAACAATCGAAAGGATATCGTTTAAAAAATGATAAAGGTAAAAAAGTCTCTGAATAAGCGAAAATCACTCATTCCTCCCCTCCCCTCCCGAATTAAAATAAACACATTTAGGTTTGTTCCTTCAGCCATACTTAAAGGATAAAAAGTGTCCTCAGATATTAAGGTAAAAAAACTAACTATCCATCCAGAACAAACGGGAAATCTCGCTACAACATCTCCCATATGAAAAAGAATGAAACAATAGAAAGGATATCGTTTAAAAAAGTGATAAAGGTAAAAACAGTTCTCTGAATAAGCGAAAATCACTCATCCCTAAATAATCATCCCTAAAATAAACACATTCTTTAACTAAAATGACTAAAAACTCTTTAAAAACGAAAAACAGTTCTTTGCAATTTGAAATATTTCGCCAAATAAACAAAAATACAATAAATTACACTAACAATGGCTTTAAAATGTTAACAAATGATCACGCAACTCTATTGTTTATAGCCAAAGTCACCAAGCCACCACGTTACTGTAATCCAGCCGATCAGTGAGCGAAGCCAACTCTGACCGATTAGCGGTCCGATTTTTTTAACGAAAACTATTTAAACTTCATATATTGCCTAATTTGTTCTTTCCCCCAAAGATAAAGATCTTTCATTGCACTGATCTTTTGTGTACAGAACTACCCTGTTGAAATTTATCTGGACGAAAATAAAATTTGTTTCGTCTTTAAATTCCATCATCTTTTCCTTCAATAATGTACTGATTAGTTAGATAATCTTTAAAGTATTCTTGACATTGGTGCCAAAACTCAGATGAATTTCAGCCGAGAAATAAATGTTGCTAGCCACGGTACTTTCTGATCATTTGGTTAGGAAAACCTAAAGCACCGATCCCCGGTCACATGGTTCAACTACGACGACAGAATACACGTTTTGCGTGAACCTTACAGTACTTTACTTTAAAATATATCACGGGAACTAAAATCGTTGCTTTTAAGAAATGAAGGCTTCACTCTCATTCTCTACGTTGTATCTATTCTCAATTAACATATCACAGTAGAAAATTTCATTATAATTAGCAGAGGTGGCTTTCTTATTGTCCCTTGGCAACGAGTTAAATATTTATTTCAGTTCTCGCTCAACAATAGGTTAAAATAAATATTAATCATTTGGGAGATTTTACCATGCAATGTTTAAATTAATTAATTAATTAACAAAAACGTTTCCGATTCAATCCATCGCGCTTCAAAACCATGCTTGCCACAACTTAATCACATACAAAAAATTTTATCAAAATCGGTCCAGCCGTTTAAAAGCCTTATGGTGACAAACGTCCGCACAGAAGATATATATATATCATCGATAATTTGACATACATTTCGAGAATCTTAGTTTCTCCTTGTTTTGTAGAAATTTCAGGAAAATGTTTTGCATTTCGAATTGACGATATTTTCGTTTTTGCGGTCACGAGTTTTTCATTGAAGAATCAAATAATCACGACTACGTCGAGTCCCGACTTACGCGAGGGATGCATTCCAAGATCCCTCTCGTAATTCGAAATTTCGCGTTGTGAAAAAGGATATGCGTAAAAAATATTTTTAACATACCCAATTATTTTAGACACTTGTAAACACCACCTCAAATCGTTAAAAGTCATTCTTTAAGTATACAATACTGTTTCTTACATAAAAACTGAATTTTTGTTTGTATTATACTTAAATAACCGTTTAATTCAACATAAAATATTGCTACGATGCACAAAAACAATGATCAATGTTAAAGAAAGACATGAAATAAACGGTACGTACAGTATGTAGTAAGAAAAACAAACGCGCTATAGTTTTACTGGACAGTGGGTCTTGTAATGATATTTGTAACTTTAAAAAGTGAAGATGATGATGATTTATGCTGCGTGATCAAACCGTTACTCTTATATGTTTAAGTACGCAATACAGTTGCTTCATCAGTTCTTTCATAACATTTCCATCTATGGCAACGAAACACCCTCTTCCTGGTTTCTTAAATCTTTACTAATAATAAAGCTGAAAGTCTGTCCGGAGGATGTCTGTGACACGCATAGCGCTATAACATGGGTACAAGCCAATTGGCGAGAAAATTCACCATACATTATTTGTAAATATACAGGCGAACCCAAAAAACCTTTTAATTTTTCTATTACGGGCAAAGCCATGCGGGTACCACTAGTTCTTAATACAAGAGCAGCTTCCATTTCAATAATTTTTGCATTTTGCTTAGTTACTTCTCAGTGAACTTTTACAGACTTTCTTTTCTTGACTTTTAAAGATTCACTCATACCTAATTGTCGTGCTACATTCGACTAATTTGTTCAAGCACATAATCTTTAGTTTTTCTATAATTGTTAGAAACTTTTAGTCGGGAGGCTACGGGGGAAAAAACTGCATTTTGTGATAAAATTTTGAAACTTGGCATGTTTGTAGACATTGTATATACAAATATTTTAGGAAGGGGAGGCATTCAAAATCCCCCCCCCCCAAACCCCCCTTGCGGCCATTTTTGCTGCAAAACCAAAAATGGCAATTTTATTTTTTAAAAAAATTATTTTAATTTTTTAAATTATTGGTTGTATTACTCCATAGATGTTAATTATTTTTTTACCGTTTAAAGTTCCATTAAACGTTTAATTTGAGAAATAACTTCACAAAAAGTGTTTTTTTTTTTAATTCGATATTTTTAACTATAAATTCTCAGACGTGAATTTTTCACCCTCATAACATAATTACCGGTTTCTGAATTTAAAGATACATTTAATTAGGGTTGTATCAAAGTAGGGTTCCAGTTATCCGAACTCTAATTGTCCCAATTATCCAATTATCCGGCCATGATGCACCTCTTTTTCTATGACTGAGCACGCATAATTGAAACGATTTCCAAAGGGTCTAAGAGAATGAAGACTTGAAGGAAAATGGGTGAAATTAATGTTAAGGACAACATATTTCTAATAGAAACAAATTTAAAGTTTGAATTTTAAAATTTCTTCTTCTTATTACTATTATTACTATTGCTGCTGTTGCTAATTCTCCATTACCCGATTGATCACTCGTAAGCTTTTATTCATTTTATGAGAAAAAAAACATACCTGAAGTGTATAATAAAATGTCTCTAACTATTTCTTACAAAAAGATTCACATCGATGCAATGAAGACACTTTTGATAGAGAAGTTTTTATAACTTAAAAAGCTGAGAAATAAAGCACCATCTCCCAATGTTCAAATTTTGGAGCACCGTATTAAAGCTGGGGCTTTTAATGTTGATGTTGAATAGATCACAGCTTTCAACGAACTTTAATATCTTTACTGAAACTTTGAAGGAATTGATTCTGTGTTTTTTTTCGCATTTTATCGTTTTACTAAACGATGTACATATACCTCTTAGTAACTATGCTCAATGGTAACCAGTTTTCGTAAAAGATCTTCTTTAATCCACAAACCTTCCAGACGTACACAAAGGCATCGAAGAAGGAATGTTCGTTGTAAAAAAGACAATGAACGTGTCTTCTGTAATTAAATCGGACCATGCTTACAAGCAAAACAATGCGGTGGTGAAAAGAAACGTGGGTGTAACTGATCTATCACAGATCCTACTGCGTTAAGATGGACGTTAGTTGATCTTAAAGTTACCGATTTAGTTACACAGTTTGAAAAAATTACACCTTGACTCGTTTAAAGAAACGCTGTACATGCGCAATGAAGAAATGTTAAGTTTCCAAAGCCTGTTGTCAAGAAAGGTCTTGATGAGTCAGGCCTTGAGGAGAAATAACTGAACATGGAAATCCATTTTTAGAAACATCGAAAGAATTGTTCTCATCAGAGACGAATATAGCAGTAGACAAAGAATATGTGGAGCAACTCATGAAGATTGGTCAAGTTGGAAAAAAAAAAAAGTTACATCAAATTCATAGAGAAACGAATTGTGACTCAAAACTCGCTTCATATTCAAGGGTAGAAAAAAAAAACCTTTTGTTTTTCATTTTTACAGAAAAACCTATAAGTCTGTTTAATGAAAAGATTAAAATTCGATGCAGATTCATTTTCAAAGCTTTTCATTATTTGCAATATTGCACATTTAACCCTGGATGAATTTCTCCTCTATGAAAATAACCTCACCCTCCATCGATTTCAATAAATGGAGCTCTTTGAACGGGAAATAAGTCTTGTCATTAACATTCCTGCTCAATGAATTAAGTAATAGTATTCCTACTGATGAAGACTACTCGAGAAAAGACGAAAACGAGTTGAGAAGGGTTGCTGAAGACGAAAATGATGAATGCCAATTTTTTAGAATAAGTGCAGAGATACATAGTGATGCTATTGTCTATGATGTTTCTTTCATTGTTCATATGAAACGACCTAGGACCGAAATTTTTTTGTTGGAGTATCTGAAGTCTATTTAAGATACAGATGCAAGACAAATGAGAGAGAATAGGAGAAAGATAACATTTGCTTCCTGAGAACTGGATCAGTTTCTTCCGGAATGCAGATAAGAAGACAAAGTTGTTTCCCATGATTGTACTTGCCTATACCATCTTGTTTTTCTCTGAATGATTCGACAGTGATTTTCATTGAATACAACAGCTGCAGCTCCATCAAATCACGAGAAAGCTCAATGTAGGACCTTCGTACATTTTTTTTTTGGATGCGGCAGAAAGAGGATATAGAAGCATATGAGTAAGAACTGTTGGCCCCCTCTGTCATTTTAGGCATATCATACTTCCATGAGCGGTACAAAAAAAGGGAGAAAGAAGATGGAGCTTAAATTTGTAGCTGGAAAACACTTTCGACTAATACTAGTCCAAGATTTTGCTCACAAACTCGGTCAGCAAAAAGCAGTTGCTCAAAGAGGGTTCCACTCATTCTCAGGATGTGACACGACCTCTTTTTTTGCAGGTCGGGAAAAAGTGACGATAAGGAAAAGATGGAAAGGCTACCTTGATTGATGCATTTTTATACCTATACCAACCTAAAAAAAAAAGCATACCTGATTAAAAATTTCAAATATCTGAGCGAATCTTTGCTACTCGTCTTCATGTAACTTCCATCCATAAATGAAGCTAGAAAATGTTTTTACACCAGGAAACAAAGATGAATGATTAAGTTATCACCCACAGCTGAAGCCCTTGGGCAACATTTAGTGCTTATCAAGGTAGATATCAATTGGGGCAGTATGCTTAAAAATTAAGCCTGAATTTAAATTCATAATTATATAGGGTTTTATAGTAAAAAATGGGAAGCACGTTCTTGTTTGTTTGAGTTTGCTCGCAGTTTCAAGGACTTAAAGCGAATTTATGTCATGCAAGTGTAAATAACAACTGCTCGCAAATAACTTGTGGGTGCTTCAAAAATAAACTTATCTGCACATCGATGTGTAAATACTGCAATGGAAAGTGCTATGTATCAGTGTAAATTACAAGTAAATTCAAACGTTTTAAATTACCTTCTGTATAATCATTGTACGTATCACTTACTCAGATCGTTTTGTAGTTTTAATTGTAGTTTTTGTAATAGTGAGTTATATTTCAATAAATAATAATTTTATTAATAATAACAATATTGTTAGCTTCATTAACATAGCACTCAACTTCTTATTGCAGTAATCAATGTTAATCCTGTTACATCGTTTAAGACATAGAACAAATGCCTCAAATCGTCTAATGAGAAAAGAAAAAACTTTAAATTTGTTTTAAAGCTTTTAATAATAAGTTTTAGAGTTCTATGAACAAAATATCCGTGCCCCCCCCCCCCCCTCATTTTGCTAGTGCAAATAGGATTTATAAAACAGCAGAATGTGAGTCAAACTTCCAAAAAATTGCGAAAAAAGTGTTTGAAGTTCTCCTTTTTTTTTGCCGATACTGAAAATTGATTTCGTTTTAACTAATCAAGGTATTTTATTCATTTTTAAATAACAATTCAAATGTTTGTTTCAAGTTTCGAAAAATTACTAGCTTTGTTAATGATTTTTTATTTCTAGTTTTATTTTTAGTTTTGTAATCAGTTTTTATCAGTAAATTAAAAAAAAAAAAATATGTTCGGATTTTCTAATGTTTCGGATTTCGGGAGTTCGGATTACTGGGTTCTACTATGAATGAATTGATTTTTTTAACATAGTGCTTTAAAATGCATAAAAAATATTTTTCAAACAACCCCTCCAGAAATGTTAAAGACTTTAGTTAGTTAAAGTTTCGTTTAAAAAAATCAAAGTTTTTGAAATTATTATGAAAATTCGGAGGTTAAGACATATTTTGATGGCTTTTCACCCCTTAGTAAGCGCAATAGAACTCACAAAAGAAGATACAGTGAGTGTTTTACTAAAAATAAAAAGTAAAAGTTGTTTTGTATTTTTGACCAAAAATGGCCGCCAGGGGCTGGGGGGGGGGGGGTTGTGGGGATTTTGAAATGCCTCCCCTTCTAAAAATGTTTATAAAGACATTGTCTACATGCATGCCAAGTTTCATGCTTTTATCACAAAATGCAGTTTTCGGCTATATTTTCCACCATAGCTCCTCTACTATTTCTCTTTTTCTTTCTATTTTCACAAGATGAAACAGCTCTCTATGATGTCATTATATTTCATTAACTTTCACATTTAGAATGAAAAAAAAGGGAGAAAATGAAAAGTAGTTATTTGTATTTAGGCCATGTATCCGACTAGTACAGTGTGGGAACTTCTGCTCTCAGTGATGCTAAAGGGAAGACACTGCATTCAAGAAAAAGTTTTTTAGTAGCCAATAACAAAGCCGATATTTACACACAGCAATTCCCTTCTGAAAATTTTCGTGTTGCGGGAGAGGAATTGGCGTTATGTCTAAAATTCTTTACTGGTGAAAAAAATCGCGTTACAGCCATTTCGCGTAAGTCGGATCGCGTTGTAGCGGGAGTCGACTGTATTCTTATTTGGTTAAAATATAAAATCTTGTGAGCAAAAAGGAAAACACAAAACTATTGTTAGTGTTTGAGCAAAAGTAGCGGTGAGCTACATAAAGCAAGTTCACAAAAAGTATTTTATGAAGTTGCTAAATAAATGTCTTTAATTTTATATTTCGAATAAGCTTGCGCTTTTAACTTAATTTTTTCATGCCGTTTCCAGAATGTTACAGAACCTATTTTGCCTAAGAGCTGACAGTATCTTAAATTTAGTATAACTTTTTAAATTTGTGTTATCATTAACAAGAAAGTGAAGATATAGAAGTTTTTTTTTTTTTTTTTTTCATATTTTAAGTTTTTCAAAATGTTAATCTACTAACTTTTTATGAAAGCAGCTTTACGCAAATTTCTTGTTTTATACCATCCTCTTAGAAAATTTATTTGATTAGGCGAAAACCATCCAATTTTGAATATTATTTCTCTCATTTGATCGCAGAAAAAAAATGAATTTTCTTGATCTAAAAAACTAGATCATATTTTCATAATCTTTAATTTAATTTCTTCTCCCCGTTTTTGATCACATGATTCAGAAAAATATCCGTCAATCAATTTTGGAAGTAAAAAACTGCGGTTGATGTAATAGTTTTATGTTATTTTTTCCCCTTACAAAACATAAAAATGTTGAAGATCTGATAAGAAACTGGTTTTTATTACTTTTATTCAAACAAAAATTTTTGTGTGTACGGTAACAAACTTGTTGACCTGGATAAAAACTAATAATGCTTGGAAATGTCAGAGATTTCAATAACAAAAAATATTTTATGAGCTTGGTAAAAATACTTTCTTAAATTTTACTTTTTGGACACTTAAAATAATGTCTATCATTCAATGAAATATAAAGTATTCCAGCTAAAATTATGTAATAAGGATACGCTTTAGCGAGAATAAAAGGTTTCTGTTTCCTGTGGAGCTTCTTTAAAATTGTAAGAATTTTTCTTTCTTTTTTTTTTTTTTTGTATAGAAAAGTTACTGTTCAAGGGAAATATGATCAGTATAGTTGATTCTTCATTTCTATATTGAAAACAGCGCTTCCGGAAAGTCAGAAAGACGTGTATGCAGCTTTTATCGTATTTTCCTTAATTGGGTCATTCTCCTAAATGTGTAACTTTAGAACAAAATATTTTTCAATATCAAAACCTATGTATCCTTTTTTTTTTCATTCTTACATAAAAATTTTACTTACTGGAAGTAACCTCAAACAATGGCCCAGCTAAATTCCAATTATTTTGTTTCCCCAGCTAAGTTTACAAGTGAAAAAAAAATATTAATAAATAAAATTTTTCACGTAAATTTAAAAAAAAAGGAAAAAAACTTTTAGTGTTTGAAAGAAGCTATAGTAGCCTCTTTCAAACACTCTACTCTGCTATATCTCTATTGCTACAATCTGCACATGTTAAGCATATAAAACATGTAAACTTCTTTTTTTTTTACATTAATTTACATGCCTAAACTTTAAGTTCACGGAGGTGAGAATTCCAAATAATCACACTTGGTTTTTAAAACAAAATCTGTCTTCTTGTTTCTCAACCAACATATCACAACTTCTTAATGACTGAAAATAAATAAGGTGGCCCACTTATATCACGGAAAATACAGTGTGATGCCGTTGCTGTCATCTGTCAGTGAGAAATGGCCTTTTGTGTGTGAGTAATGGAGGTGAGAATTTAATGTGTAACCTAATCCATTATTATACTAAAACAAACGAAGACACAATATTAAAAAAAAATATATATACTTAAACATTTAGTACTTGAGACACTTTTGGAAGAAATAATAAATGGATAATCATATACTTTTGATTAAACCAGTTATTATGCAACATTAACAGTGGTTACGTTCGCATAGCGCTACCGGTCGACCGATGACTAACGAGAGCATTCTAATAAAGCTACCGATTAACTAATTGTTTCAGAAGTCGTTCTAATAGCTTCACCGGTAGATTCACCGGTCGACCGCAATTTAAGCTCTTTTATTGGTTGATTGAATCACGTGTCATTTTTGACTAATAATAAATATTTTTCTACTGCGCGTTATTCGTATGCGCAAGTAACCGCGTATCAACCGAAAGTATTCAAGGAAGCATCGATTGCTGAACAACCAGTTTTATAGAGCTGACGTCATTAGCTGTCATGTGATCAACCGACCGGTAGCACTATGCGAACGAAACCAGTGTGTGCAACATGTCACGGAGGTGAGAATTCACATGTTGGGAACCAAAAAGATATTAAAATAAAAGCTAATATATAAAAAAAGTTGGTAGCAGATTCAAATGGACAACATTTTCGATGCAATTAAAAAATACTTTTTAAATGAACTAGTCCTTAAAGTATTTGCTGTAAAATGCATTTTTCACTTTTTGAAGAATAACCCAATTACGATTTTTCCCTGTCTACTCAATATATTATTTATTTTACCGTTTTGTCTTTAACTGTTTCGCCGCTATGTCATTTCAACGTTGGGGTGCCCTTTCTGAAGCACCCTCTAAATATGACTGGGTAATACTCATTTCAGCAGTTGCTATCTGTTACGCTGCGTTGGATATTACATTTGTTTGGTTGACCATTTCCTCATTCCTTTATACTTGCTTCCACATTTCTGAAAATTAGTTCATCTACATCTTCAGTAATGGTGGTCCCAAACAGTACTGATTGGGACCACCATTACTGAAGGCACCAGTTTGCCATCAAGCATTTTTTCAGCATGAGCTAGGATCAGTGTTTTTTTTTTTTTACTGTATACTGCTCCCTTGAAAACTAATTGTTTTTTTCATCTGTTATTTTGTGTGGTCAGTTCAACAACCTGTGAAAATTTCATAGCCTTTCAATATAGTTTACCTTTTGCAACTGTTTTTCTGTTTGTTGCTTATTCTTAGAGCTAGAGTAACTGGCCCAACCCCTCCCCTCTAACTGATCGGACATCACTTCTGAATTACACAGGGTGTTCCGTTTTAACCTGCAAGACCTCTATTTTCGCAACCGTTAGTCCTAGATGGCAAAAATGTTCAAAATCAGATGCAAATTTAATATTTTGAAAGTTTAAAGCAAAATTAAAAATCAGTCAAAAAATACAAAATTTAACTTTTTATACGGGCCCTAGGTCCTCAAACTTATATTCGGGAAAATAATCTCCAGTGAAAAATAATTCAAAAAAAAAAAAAAAAAGTTTGACCTTAGTACGACCAATATTCACCGAGATATGAAACGCAGCGTTTTGGGACGTTGACCACTTTACACTCGCCGTCAATAACACATTTTGGGGGAAAAAATAGCAGTTAATAAGGGTTTAAAATTATATGCGTGCATAAAGTGATATTTTTCAAATTGATTGGGGTTTTGCAATGTGTTTTTGAGTACCATGTCATAACATTTGCATTTATTTTTGAATAGCAATGAAAAATATAAATGCTTTGCTTTTGTTTTACTTTGACAACCTGTCATGCTTCTGAAAGGGCAATAAATTCCAATCTCATCTTCCATATGATCCCTTATAACTTGGAACTCTAATATCTCCTTCAGTTTTGGTCGCACAAATGTCAATTTTTCTGGGTTAGTACATAATTTCTTTCAATGGAGATTATTTCCCCAAAAATAAGTTAAGGGACCTAGAGCCCGTATAAAAAGTTAAATTTAGTATTTTTTGACTCATTTTTATTTTCGCTTCAAACTTTCAATATCTTAACTCTGCATCTGATTTTGAACATTTTTGCAATTGTAAGTAGGCACTAGGACTAACGGTTGCAAAAATAGAGTTCTTGCAGGTTAAAACGGAACATCCTTTATACAGAGTCAGTAAGAAATAAACTGCCAACTTCATACGGCTGTAGAATTCGTTCTATTAGTCCAATTGAGACGATATTTGAATTACGGATAATTTCAATAATGCGCTTAACATGTATTAAATAAAAAAATAGTTAAAAAAATCAAATAGGTGACGCTATACACAAAAAACATTCAATTCCTTATTAATAATAACTAATGTAAAAAAAATTAATATAAACACATCTCAATTTTTCCTCCGCTTTGTTTAACAACGCGTTCTCTAATCAGATACCATTTTCTCTATCGCTGACCATGGTGAGTCGTTGAAGATCACGGTGTTGTAGGCTTTCCTTTAGATCAGGATGAGTTGATGGAACAAGGGTTATATCGAGCAGTTTTATATTGATTGCTTTTAGATTATTTAATATTTATTACGCATTGCATGCTTTTCTATGCACAGCGACATCCAACGGCGGTTTTCCGAACTATCTGTCTTATTCAATGAATGTCAAGCGCATCATTTGAATTATTTCAAGCTCAAATTTAATCTCATTCGATACAATAGAGCAAATTGTAGAGCCCTCTTAAGTGCGCAACTTTTTTCTTACTGACCCTGTACATTTTTACTTCAAAAGTCAAAGAAAAAAAAACAATGATCTTGAAATGCGACTCTTCGTTCATAAACAGACCGAAAATCCCTCCATTTTAGACTTGCGTTTGACGCCAGTAACAATTCGAAATCATTAATACAATTGGGTAGCTTACAGATCCTTACCAATGCATTCTATTGCGCATGAACAAGCTCGGTAAATAATGCCAAAAAAAAAAAGAAAAGCAAATTAATTTGAATTCTGAAATTTTGAATTCAAATTATGTTTTTCGCAATCACGAACTGAGACAGGATCCTACTCATTGGAGTTATTGTTTCTATAAACGGCTCCTGTCCCCCCCCCCCCCCCCCAACCCTGCCTCTCCTCCTGGGCAGTTACATGTGCTTAGTTGTGTGTATAGTACGTGTGTGCGTAGACCTGTGTGTATGCACGTAGGCGTGTGTGAGGGTATGTGTGTGAAGTCGTGTGTGTGTGTATGTGTGTGAACGTGCGTGTGTGTAGGGCATGGACGCCTCCGACCAGGAGAAACGGATTGCTCAAAACCGGAGCAGCCGCGCCGCCAGCAAAGGACGGTAGGTGGTGGTGCTGCATAGGCTTCTGGTTCAAGTTGAAAAAGGCACGGACACCAAAAACGGTCAAATGAGAACAATAAGCAATCGTGATTGCTCAAAAAAACCTGATAATAATAATAATAATAATAATAATAACAGTTTTGTTGTTATAAAAGCAAATATACTGATTACTGATTTTACCACAATGTTTTTATTACAGCTTCGATATTTCTGTAATTTTTATTTATTATTTTTTTCATTAAACTACTTCCAAAGAAGGAAGAAACGTTGTATTTTTTTTTTTTTTTTTTTTTTGCATTAAACACTTGTATTAAACTACCCGCGAGTGTTTACAACCTATTTAAGGCTAACTACTTTCTATGGAACTTTTTTTTTTAAATGACTAGTTTCACCTAAGACGAATGTAGCAAAATGAAAGGAAAATTAATTTCAGCTTCGGAAATTGCGTGTTATGTTTGACATGTTTTCCACATTTTCCGTCTAAATATAGAATCACAAATCAGGAGCATCTGGTAGGGATAAGAGTAGGCGTCGACGAAAGTAAACATAAAAAAGGTAAACTAAAGAAATTTTTGGGCTTCATGTCAGAGACGAGGATTTAGAAATTAAAGCGTGTTTTTTTCTGCAAGTGCAGTTGAATGTTTGTTATTCTGAAACTTTCAAGCAGTGAAGTTTTATAAATTTATTTGTACGCTTTTTCTAAGGATCCGAAAATCTTAATAATATTTGAATATGAAATAAAAGTAATCAGTTTCTAAGCAAAAGACAAGGAACCGGTAATTTGTTTTTATACTTGGTTAAAGTCCCCTTTACTTCAATAAGTCCATTGCTGGAAAAAAAAGACATAATAAATCTGCTGATACTTTTAAAAATACACGAGATAGTATAAAATATATTAAATAGTTTTGTGAGAAAATGAAAATTAAGGTAAACTCCAGAGTAAAATGTTCAAAACTTACACGACACTTCTGTTTTAACTTCCCAAGTTTTCAATACAATATTAAAATTAATTTCAAGCATTCAACCAACTTTTCGTGTTATGCATTCCAGGACGAAGCAAATAATTTCCTCTTTTACTTGTTACGACTTGTTTGATGGAATTTATTAACATAGCCACGCATTTCATAAAGAAAGCACCATTAACAGTCGAGGTTTTCTCTTCGCACCTGCGACCGAAATTTATTAGTTCAAATTTAGAATGCAAACTCAATTTGGAAATCATTTAAATTTCCCATTTATAATAATTTTTCGTAAAAATAAAGTTATTTGTAGTTATTGCCTTCGTGCGAAAAAAGGTCTTCAAATTTACTGAACTACATAACTTAATCAATTCAATTTTTTAGTTTCATCAATGTTATGGTTACAGAGAAAATATACCCCACTCTTTAGTAGGGTGGTTCGAAAAAATTGATTTCTTTATTTCAGAATCACGTTACCTCTCAAAAGTTGTAGTTAAGTATCCTGAAATGGGAAAAAAAAAAATCTAAGTTGACATCTTCAGTTCGCGCATGAGGATGAAAGTTTGAGAAAATATGATAAAGATTGAATTTTTCAAAAAAATATTAAAATTATTTTTTTCGTATATTTTCATAAGACAACAGCCATAAATTGTCAGTATATAGCGTAGTTTGAAACTATTTTTTACTTCCTTTTACAAAAAAAAGGAAGTATTGTATTCGCGAAAAAAGTTTCACTCAAAATTCGGCCTTAATTTCCATTTTGCTTACCCCCGATTTAATGTTAAATTTTTTTTTCAACCCGACCACACGCGAATAAGTGCCTAAGAACGTATAAAAACCCGAAGTATCCATTTTGACATTCCCCGAGTTAATTACAATGACTTTTCTCGTGACGTCCATATGAACGTTTGTATGTGCGGATGTGCGTATGTATGTCGCATAACTCAAGAACGGTATGTCCTAGAAAGTTGAAATTTGGTATGTAGACTCCTAGTGGGGTCTAGTTGTGCACCTCCCTTTTTGGTTGCATTCTGGTGTTTCTAAAGGGATCTTTTGCATCTTTATGGGGCGAATTTCTGTTAATTTCGATGTATACTCAAGTGGTGTTATAATTTGGCGGACACTTGGCTATTATCGCCAGTCTTTTGGTCGCCAATTTTTGTCGCCAAGTTGGTGACAAATTTGACGATCTTTTTTTTTTCAATCGGGTTTCAATTTGGCCACCGGTGGTTATATTTAGAGGGTAAACTATTGAATCACATTAAAATTGCTAATAATGGGAAAATAACATTAAAATTGAGTAAAAGGAAGTCATGTGATGCACATATCATCTTGCTTTTTATAGATTTTACATAAGATCTTTAGTTTACGCATACGCCTTAGATTAGTCAGTAGATTATAGCCCAATTTAAGGTTAATGTATATATATATATACTATATATATATATATATATATATATATATATATATATATATATATATATACATTAGGTTGAACTACGCTATACTCTGACACTTTATGGCTGATGCGTAATAAAACTTCGAGAAAACTAATTTTATTATTTTTTAAAAATTCAATTTTTAACATATTTTTTTTTAAATTTCAGCCTTATGCACGAATTAAAGGTGTCAACTTAGAATCGTTTTTATTATTTTTCCCAAACTGAGGATACCAAACTACAACTTTTTAGAGGTAACGCGATCTTGAAATAAAGAAATTGATTTTTTTCGAACCACCCTACTCTTTAGTCATTCCTTTAAACTAATTGATTTAGAACCTCTATATTGCTCTACATTTGTTCAGCGCAATTTTTTTTTTCTGTAGTGTTATTAATTTTAAACCAACAATTTTGAAATTCGATTATTTACACTAACGCTAAAACTATTAATTGCTGAAAGAAATACTCGTAAAATGATCAAATAAAAATGAGAAAATGTGGAGCAAAGTAAACTGGTAAAATATTTCATACAGTCTGCAGCGTCACCTATTCTTAGCCTACTTTCTCGTAAAAGTAAGAAAAAAAGAAAAAGGCATAAAAGAAAGCTTAATGTATTTTAAAAATATTGCTAAAAACAAAAATAGTCAAAAAAAAAAAAAAAACATAGCTAATGAAATACTGAAAAATTAAAAATTGGAAAGTAGTGTATTGAGGTGGGGAAAATGTGTGTCTGTCGGTCTCTCTGCCCCAGAATAACTTTTGAGTGATTAGTCCAATTCAAACAAAACTTTCTTTTAATCAAAAGATCTCGGCGAGGACACCTCATTAACATATTTCACGTTTTGATTTGAGAAGTAATGCGTTCAATTTTGATGAGTTCAAAAAAACATTAGCCCCTACGGGGAAATTTAAGGCAAATACAAATCCGAAACTTAAAGGCACTTGCTTTAAACAAACTTTGTTGGAAAAAACTTCTGATTAAGAATTGTATCAAAAAGATGTTTATGATTCAAACAATTTTTCAATTAGTTTTGAACAGTTCAAAAAAAAAGTTAAAGTTAGCGCCTAAGGGTAAATTTAATGCAAATATAAATCCCTAACTTAAACGGGGATTTGCTTGAAGCAAACTTCGTTCGAAAAAGCTCTTGATGAAGAACATGTATAGAGAAGCAGTCTTAATTTCGCTATTTTAAGGATATTTTTTGAACATTTCAACAGAAATTTACATTAAAGACTACGCAATTTTTTTTCTGGAATTAAAAAAGAAAATTTTAAATGCGCAGATTTGAATACAATCTCAATTTTTGGTTTCAAAAAATGCAATAAAAAAATCAAAGTACCAAACTGCGTAGACGCGATAGAAGACGCGGGTTAGATCTAAATAAAACTCAATCAAAATGAAATGAATTCAAATTGCAAATGTTTTTACAATTACTGCGGAATCTAAGAAAAAATAACCAAATTCCGACTCCGACTCCTTTAGGACCGCCGCGCCGACTCCAATTACGACTTCTGTGCCTCAAAATCAACCCTACTAGTAATTTGAGCTCAGACTCCACAGATTTGGCAGAAATGCAAACTCGGATGGAAAATGACCGACTCCGACTAATGGAGTTTTAAAGTCTTCAACTTTCTACTCCGACTTCTTTATCTCAAAATCAGTTCGACTCCGACTCAGCAAGCACTGGCAGAGTTGAGGACTATACGGAAAAATGATCAATTCTTAAAATTTTAAACCTTCGGCTCCCGGCTCCGACTCATTTACCCG
The DNA here is from genome assembly GCF_026930045.1 of Uloborus diversus. Classification (NCBI taxonomy): domain Eukaryota; kingdom Metazoa; phylum Arthropoda; class Arachnida; order Araneae; family Uloboridae; genus Uloborus; species Uloborus diversus. The sequence continues at coordinate 120,753,876 of NC_072734.1, read as the reverse complement.
AAAATTAGTCTGACTCCGCAGCTCTAGTTTTTTATATGAAATAATGATAGTTCATTTGATTTGTTTCTATTTCCATTTCATGTAGCGCGCAATTTCCAACCACTGGTAAATGTAATAATATTTTTTCACCTTTCAAAATTTTAACATACTTGCAAAAAAAGGACGTCAGATAAGCTATTTTAGAAATATTCTGAAACAGACAGGAAATAAGATGTTGTACTAGTAAGCGACAAAGGCTACAGCGAAAGAATCTTTATGCTTATCTAATGTTACAAATTGATAATTTTTTTGTGAATATTCCAGAAATTGTGTATTTTTAAGATCCTAATGTATTACTTTTAAAAAAAGCACCCATTGGAAAAACGTTATAAAAATGTCCCTCTTGACTATGAGTGGCTAACAACTAAAGGGAGGAAGATATAGTTTTCCCCCTTTTAGTGTGAATTCTCCTAAGACTCGGTTTTACATATTTTCTTCGAAAAATACTAAGAATGAAATCTAATTTACGAAAACATTGCCTCTATTTACTTTCTTTAAAGAAATTTGGCGTTTCACATTATATTTATTTGCAAAGAAATGTCTTTAAGAGAGAAAACAACTTTTGTCCAACATGGATTAGAGTGCGAACACCTGAATCAATACATACTTTTGATTTAGCACTAGTATATAATGCTTGAGTGAATTTCAAATTATTTTCTACTTCATAAACATACTAATGAAGCGCGATGATTTCGTAGAAAATGAATATATTTTCAGAAACAGAGCCTGTATTGAATCACTAAAAATACACCAGAATAAACATAACTCAAATTCATTTTAATAAAGATGGTGCGTTTCAAAGTAGATATAAATAACTACGGTTCTAATGTAAACAAACTATGATATAAACTGATGCAAATGCAAATATTTTTCTATTTTGAGTCAATTTTTGAATTCTAGAAAGGTTTCAAGCAATTAGATTATTTTCTCATTTTCGAAAAACTTATATATCACGTAAATTATATAGTAAGATGCCTGAAAAACAGTTTGAAACCAGGGAAAAGGTAAAACGAGAGTTTTAATGAGAATTCTTTGTATCAAAAAATTTTATCTTTTGTCAGTTTTTGAAGTATAACCCTGGTTTTTAAACAAGGTTTTGCTCATGGGGCTGTGAATAAATGATGTCACACTTTTTTTTCAACACATTGACTCCCCACCCCCTTTTGTCACAAAGTGTCACACTTCGCCTTAGTCCCTCCGTTCCTCCCTATCACGTGATTTTATTAGGATTATTTTTAAATATAAAAAAAGCGAAGTCTCACTTCTTGTTTCTTCTTCCCTACTCATTTGTCACAACATGTCACAACTTCACCCAATCTACACACACAACAAATCGTGACATCATTTGTGGAAGCCCCCAATGCATAACTTATTATTTCTAAATTTAAATTAGGTTTCATCAACTTCTTACAAATATCCGTTTTATTTATTTCACGTCTCTTCGTCTTTAGTCATCTATACTAATAATATAAAGGTTAAGAGATGGTTTGTTTGAACGCTCTAATGTCAGGAACTACTGTTTCGAATCGAAAAATTATTTTTGTGTTGAATAGTCTATTTATTGAGGAAGGCATAACATCACATCACGCTATGACAAATATGAGTGGAGCGGCAATAAAAAATATTATGAAAACGCGAAAATTTATATCATAATATAAAACGCTTGGAACGCTGTATATACGTATTCACGGTGGCTCGACCCGAAGGCGCGGACCTCGGGATCCAATGGGCGTAGGTTCGAGTCAACCATGAGGCAAATGATACATGAGGCTCTGATTTTAAGCTACGGAGGTTACTAAAAATCAGAGAAAATGCTATACATGATTTGTAAAAAAAATACGTATTATATTGTCTTATTAATAAATTAATCAACATACTAAAGCCGAAGAGTTTGTTTGTATGAACGCGCTAATCTCAGGAACTACTGGTTTGAATTGAAAATTCTTTTTGTGTTAAATGGTCTATTTATTCGGGAAGGCTGTAGCCTATGTAACATCACGCTATGACTAATAGAGGTGGAGCAGCAATAAAAAATGTTACGAAAACGGGAAAATTTTATATCATAATATAAAATGCTTGGAACGCCGAATTTACGCATATTTTTCAGATAAACCTTGCAACGCTGGGCAATTCAGCTAGTTTTAAATAAATATCATGTACGATTGAAAAGGTTTTCGGTAATTCTATAGTTTGTGACAGGAGAAAGTTACATTCCTCAATTTGCATACATTTATGCGATTTTTCATTAAACATTATATATATTTTCAATAAATCACGTCTGGAAAAGTCATTGTCCAAAGGGGTTGGACATGTCATTGTTCTGACTTACTGGTCACTACACTCTCAGAAATGGACTTTCAAATTCGACGAAATTTTCTTCATTTTTGACGAAATCTCTTCCAGGGATATGCTCCGAGCGAACATTTCGTCAAATTGAGGAAGCTACTTTCGTCTCTGGTTTGAAGATGCGAATTTCGTCAAATGGAACGAAATATTTCTTCATTGTAGTTTCGTCAAATTGACAATCATTTCCGTAGTTTTGAGCGTATTAGTTTCGTCAAATTAATTTCGTCATATTTGAGGATGTTAATTTCGTAATTTTTTGAGTTTATTTATTTCCTTTCTTTTTTTCTTTTTTTTTTCGTTTTTGAGCTGATTAGTTTTTTTTTTTTTTTTGAGAATACAGACGAACCTCATTAATTCGAACACGCCTAAAAAGAATTACTTCTAAAACGGACTTTTTTTGTAATCATTGTCTCATTGTTTATTGGATAAGAGGAATTCTGTTAAGAATAATCGATTTTAATGATCCATTAAAGTTCGTTTTAACGAGGTTCGACTGTATTTTATAAGATTTAGTCAAATCTTTACTATAGAATCTTACCACCATAATTTCCTACTTCGATTCGAATAGTCACGCTCACAGGCCCGTCATTTACGGGGGATCATTCATGGGGGTGTACCTCCCCCCTCCCTTGATTTTTGAACATTTATGTCTTTAAGTACGAAAGCTCGTGGTTTTAGTTGGTTTTCTATAAAATTTTTGAAGAGTATACACTTTCTTCCACAATTGGAAAAAAAAATCGAAATAACGGGCCTGCACCCCCTCCCCTCCCCCGTCTAAAGCAAAAGGCAAGTATTTGTTGAAAAAAGAGGCACATGAAAGATATTAAACAAATTTTTATTCATGTAAAAATACAAGCAGACAATTTCTTTAAAATGTAAAACTAATTATTGCAGATTCAAGTTAAAGAACAATGTGAAATGGTATCTGGGAATTAGGGCTGGGCGATGCATCGATACTTCGCAAAGAACACCGATGTACGGTACGCTCTACATCATTACACCGGTTTAGAATAAAAACCTCTAAACCGTTATATCGGTGTGCTCCACCAGTTAGCTTACATCCGAGCTTTTTTCTTTATCCAAGCAAAAAAAAAAAAAAAGAACCCGGAAACCCGCATGTTAGTCCGGTCCCATAAACTGCCCATGGTATCTAACTAAACCCCCATAAGGGGGGTTTTCCTGTAAAAAATCTAGTTTTTGTCGGATCTTTTCCAAATTTGGCACAGAGGTTCATTCTTTGATGCTCAGGAATACTCATTGGGCAGTTTTCGTTCAATTTCCCTCATGGGGGTTCACCTTATAAAAACCAAGCTTTCGTCGGATTTTCTCCAAATTTGGTACAGAGGTCCTTTGATGCTCGGGAATTCATGCACAAAGGTTTTAGTCCCTCTATGGGGGAGGGGCAATGCCCATGGGGGTTCTTCTTACAAAAACCAAGTTTCTGTCGGATTTCTTCTAAATATGGCACGGAGGTCGTTTGATACTCCGGAATTCAAAGGGTAGATATTGTCCCTCTATTGAGGGAGGGGGGAACCCATTGGGTGCTCCTTATAAGAAAAAACCACCTTTTTGTTTGAATCTTTTCCAAATTTTACAACAGAGGTCTTTTGATGCTCGGGAATTCAAGCAGGATAGTTTTTGTTCCTCTAGGGGGAGGGAATACTCCCATGGGATTTCTCCTTATAAAAACCAAGTTTTTGTCGGATTTTTTCTGAATTTGGCACAGAGGTCGTTTGATGCTCGGGAATTCAAAGGGTGGTTATCGTTCCTCTGTGTGGGGGGGGGGGGGGGCTCCATGGGGGTGCTCCTTATAAAAACCACGGTTTTGTTGATTCTTTTCCAATTTTTACACAGAGGTCTTTTGATGCTCGGGAATTCAAGCAGGATAGTTTTTTGTTCCTCTAGGGGGAGGGGATACTCCCATGGGGGGTTCTCCTTATTAAAAACCAAGTTTTTGTCGGATTTTTTCGGAATTTGGCACAGAGGTCGTTTGATGCTCGGGAATTCAAAGGGTGGTTATCGTCCCTCTGTGTGGGGGGGGGCTCCATGGGGGTGCTCCCTTATAAAAACCACGGTTTATTTGTTGATTCTTTTCCAATTTTTACACAAAGGTCTTTTCCTTGATGCTCGGGAATTCAAGCAGAGGTAATTTTCCTTCCTCTATGGGGGAGGGGGGGCAACCCCCACTGGGGCTCTCCTAATAAAAAACAAAATTTTGTGGGATTTTTCCTAAATTTGGCACAGAAATTCTTTGATGATCAGGAATTCTCATTGGGGTAGTTTTCGTCCAGCTATTGGGTTATGGATTTTTTTTTTTTTTTTTTCAAAAAACCAGTTTTTATAAGATCTTTTTCTCAAATTCGACACAGAATTCCTTTGATGCTCGAGAATTCCCCCGTTTTAGTCCTGCTATGCAGGGGGAGTCCCCACGCGTGGTTTTTTTGTCGGATCTATTCCAAATTTGGTACATTTGTCCTTTGATGTTTGTGAATTCCCATAGGGTACTTTTCGTGCCAAATTTGGGAAAGATCTGACAAAAACCCCTTCTTGGATTTCGCAAGGAAAACACGCCTAATAGGGGGTTTGCCGCCTATAGCGGGAAGAATAATTCAACCTGCTAGAACTACTCGCAATGTAAGGTTGGCGATGCATCACGATGTAAAAATTCCTTCATCGCCCAGCCCTACTGGGAATATAGAAGTGCTACTTCCTCAGCAGACATTGGGTTCTGGAAGAATAAGATATAGGTCACTTTTATGCACAGTTACATCAATATTTGCTCATGGGAAAATTGCTGGGGATTTACTTCTTCATTGCATTGCATGAAGAAATTCCAAAAAAAAAAAAAAAAAGATTTTTTATTTAAACTAATACTATAAATTTTAAAGAAATAGTGCAATTAAAATGGACAGCTTTAAGTTTGTATATCTTTGTTTGAAAGTTAGATATAGAAATATGAAATTAGATAATCTTGAGAAAAAGCTTACCTTTTCTCTTTTTTCAATCGATTATTTGTCTTTTTAGTTTTGCTTCTATGTAGAATGCTTGTTTGGCAAAATTTATGTTTAATACAGAAACTGTATTATTGCATGCAGTACATACTTCATACTTTGAAGTACTTTGGTACATACTTCATACTTACCTGTCTGGAACTTCAAGGGAAATTAGGTACCTTTACATAATATAATTGATTAGAACCTTCCTGATTTACTAAGATAGCTCCATAAGCATTAACGCTACCATGGCACAACGCTAAGACAGAATTCCAAGTAAGAGATTCAAAGGTATGTAATGAAAAATAGTGAGTAGCATATCGAGCAAAGTTTGCTAGTTTTTATCATGTAGTTTTTATTCTCCTTTCAATTTTTCAATTGAAATTTTACATAGACATTTTACTTTGTCTACAGCAAAAGCCATTACTCTAACTTAAATTTGGACTTACTGGTAGTTCATTCTATGAAAGCTTCTGAAGGGAATTCCCTTTTTTTGTTGACAATTCCTTGAGGCAGCAAATATGGCAATAAAATTAATGCTGCATTTACTTCAGCTGTAGAAACTATGTGTAATGGAAAAATTCATAATTATCACAAATCAGATAACTCAAATTATCATAGAATTTAGCGTATTAAATGCGAAAATAAACAGCAAAGAAAGCTTTATAACTTATTATTTTCAAACATGCTGCTGTCTTACCTTTTTTTAAAATCAAGATTACCTTCAATAACTTATTTTTAAATTTCGGAAAATTGAAAAAATATTGAAAATACTTAGCTGCAAAGCACAAAGATAATGGAAATTAATATTTTCTTTGTAACTTAAAATGCTTTGTATTAAATTAATACTTACTTTACTTCATGTTTTATTTTGCAAGTAAAACCATTTAAAAAAAAAAAGAAAGAAAGAAAGAAACAGACTCAACAAATAATGAAGTATTGATACAACATAAACAGGAGACAGCTGCAGGAGGGAAAGACATTATATAAACATGGGCTGCGACTTTAATAAGTCCGATCAACGAAGCCTAACAAAAAAAGGGGGGGGGATATCATTTCCGAACCAAAAGCTGATAGCCAGTTTGTTTTTATTTTTTATTGCATTAAGCGCTTTTTCTCTCAATTTTTATGGGTTTGTTTACAAGGTTGCAAAACAATTATAAAAAAAATCTTTTTTAATGAAGACTTTTGTGAGATAAAGTTCTTAATATTTTTGATTATTAATTTCTTTAAAATCATATTTTATTTTGCTATTAAAATATTTCATGTAGTTTTGTTAAGAATTAACTATAGTAGATGCATTGTTTACCCATTCCAAAATATTAATCTTACTTAATGGGTAGAGCAATATTTCATTGAAAATAATAAGTGTTACGTACACTTTTGGGGAGAGCTACTGTATAAATTATTATATTGAATAAAATACTACATATAAAGTAGAAGAAGAAAAAAATATCAATACTTAGCGAAGGGGATGGGTGGCGGCATATTTGTTTAAGAAAGTAAAATTGCAGAGTAAAACAATTTTGAATTATTAAACAAAAACATTTCATTCACTAGAATTATATTAGTAAAATTCATGAAGAAGAATGAAAACACGTAACCATGTAACATATTCAACGTTGAAATTAAAAGCTTCCAAGTTCTATGTTATTTATCAAGGCGCTGTATTTATCATCATTAGTTTAGCTACGGTGGAATTTTTTATTAAGTTTAAATTCGTAAATAATGCTTTGGTCAATCTTTATCAATCGTCTAACGAAATAAAGAAAGTACGTTTTCGGAAACAAATCTCAACAAACACACATTTTCTTTTGCAAATAAAAAATAACGCTAGTTAAGCCTAACGTGGAGGTGGACTCAAAGTTAATTTATACAGAATTCTAAACCAAATCGAACAGTTCGTTTTCAATTTTAATGTGTTTTCAATACAACAATAAACAAAAATGTAACAATATACAAAAGATGACAAATCACACATACAAATTTCAATAAATACTAACCTTTTTTTGTTATTCTTTTAGGTTTATTGCCGTAGGATAATTGGATAACTTAACGAGCAAGTACAAGAGTGAAACGAAAACTCCCAGAATGCACTGCAATGTAACGAAATTAGGACGAAATAATTTCGTCAAAAATTTGAGATTTCTGGTTTCGTCAAATATCACGTGATTTGGTGACGAAAGGATCGTCAGAAATAACGAAATAGTGCTCGAGGATTGCAGAATCGTCAAAATTGAGCGTTTCATTTTTGACAGTGTAGTTACCTCTTAATTAGATTAAAGTAGCCATATTTCGTCCCTGTGCACAATTTTGTCAACCTAAGTTTCTCTGGTCTGGGCACTAGGTGTCGCTGCCAGTGATATTTTTCTTTTGTAGAAGTTTATGGGTCGAGTCCGCTCCGTTACTGTTTGGGAGTACTTATTCGGAATTTTGAAAACTTGAGTTACCGTACTACTTTTTGTAAATGGTATTTTTGATTTATTAGAATGGGTTTATTGAGTTTTACTTGATATATTTGCTTAGGGTAAGCAGTAAGCTGAATAATATGAACGTTTCGCAACGTTAGGGTTCACTTCAAATAAAGAAAAAGCCACCATATTTGCAAATATCAAAATCCTATTTGTGTCCCCAACCGAGTAAAAGACATTGATTTTGAGTGTCCTATGTGTCAACAACTTTTTTCGGTGGAGACAAACGTGAAGAAATATAGACACGTTACCCTCAATGAGCTCCGGGGCGAAGAACAAAAAAAAGTATGTGTGACGCTTGTTTGAAGGCTTAAAAAAACCAACCTTGCAATTTGTTACTAGATATTTTGTGCAAAAATCCCGTATCTATTGTTATTACCTGTTTTTTTTTTTCGAAGGTTTTATGGGGGGGGGGGAGGACGAAAAATAAGATAAAAAGTTTTCAGTTCTTGTAAAAGTGCATTTTTTAAAACTTTCTTTTTAAATAGAAAACGAGTTGGGTTTAATGTACATAAGCTTTAATACCATGCGTAGACTAAGTTTGTGGCGTTTATGTATCTTTTTATAGAATGACCAAAAAGCCTTAGAGGTCGGAAAGCTTAGAGGGGACGAAATATGGCGTGTTTTTTCTACTAAGAAAAACATTTACTTATATAGCACATTATTAGATAAACATCCCTTAAATCGTATCGATATGGTTTTCAATGTTTTTCCCCCACTTCAATGTAGAGTAGAAAAATTAGAGATGGGACAATTTTTACAAAAATGTGTCTTTTACAAATAATTTTCCACTGCTACAACATTGTAAATTCCATAACGACAAATGAAGTAATTTTAAGTTTAAAAATATATATTATTAATGGTAACTGTTGCAAACTTAAGTTTTAAAAACAGTCACAGTAATGATAAAAATGTATCATTGCTACCTTGCACAAGGTAGGAATAGGACATATCGTGTAAGGAAAAAGTGTAAGTGCAAGTGAGATTCTTTAAGAAAATAAAAGTACTTCCGCGCAGAATGTTCATATTTTCACTGTATCTAAGAAATTAGACATAAAAATTTATGTTTTGAATTCAAAATTTACTGACAAAAATCCAATAAATTATAATTTTGAATTTACTGACAATAATCCAATAAATTACAAAAAAAAAGAAATGTGCTGTCTCAGAAGTTAATGCCCAAATAGAAAGTATTTATATTTCACACACACACACACAAAATCTTCTAGTAGTCTAAATCCTTGTATCTTAGGAGATTTAAGGCGCGATTTCGCAAAGATGATACGATATTATGGACGGTTTTAAAAGCAAAAGGATTACCAGATTTAATTGTTTGCTCTTTGAACTCTTGTGCTGAGTAATACTGCTTTTCCATTCTTGTTGAATATTACGCGAGAGGGCTCTTCAGATGTTATCCATCAGAGAAAGTCATGTGGCTGAGTACTGGTCAGCTTATCACACTGATATTTTGTCATGTAAGCTATTATTCTGCACAGCGTGTGTATATCAATGCATTATATTGTGCAAAAGGTTCTATGGAACCACTAAGAAGTTAGCAACCGGCAACATATGCTGCATCAGAGTTTCTACATTTTTTGGAAGTTTTCTCTCCATTTATAAAGCAAAGAGAGATTTGTACATCGTAACCAAAAGTGTCCCATGCAATAAGCGAGTCTTAACCTTGTTCTCAGATGGAACATCTCTTCAGATATTCCTCAAAAGTGCCGTCAGGTAGAATGATAATCCATCTGAACCATCTAAATTCCACCTTTCTTCATCAGAGAAAATAACAGTAATCCATTTGTCACATTAATACATGTGATTCTTTCTCCATTGAAATTATGCTAGTTTGTGATGATAAAGTTCAAAAAAAATCCTTACGAGTTTTTTTTTTTATTTTTTGATGAAACCTGTTTGGTTACCCGTCTGCATGTCCTATCAAGCACTATTTTTTAATCCAAGAAGAATTTTCATCTGATTAAGAGGCAAATAGCCAAGTAAAGCCATTTAAATGTTTCTATATTTATGAAATGGGGTTTTTTCTCTTTAGTTTTCTATTGATGACTGTGTTTCATTTGTTCTTTATGTTTCAAAATGCTATGCACACGGCATGTGTACCGATGTGAAATTAGTGGAACATAAAAAATGAGTTTATCTTTAGTTTTCAGCGCTTTCAATCTTTTAGAACTCCTTCCAACAAGAACTGAATATATTTCAACAATTTATTAACTTATTGCGCTATAGCCTACCTTTATAGTCTAAGAAAAAAGGTCTTCACGATCCTCATCCTATTATGCTAATGAATTTTCGCATAAAAATACCATTTGTGTATACAATATTGTGACATTAAAAAAACTTTTTTGTTTGCGAATGTTGATTTTCATTACTGATAGTTTTTTTTTCGAACTTCAGTTACATATTTATGATTATATTACGCAACTTTTGTTGATATTTTTATGTGCACTTCGTTGAAACAATTTTCTTTTTATTAAAATAAAATATTTGCTCTGTGTTTAAGCTTTTGCTGCGCACTGTACTTGAAAGTTGGAACACAGACATAATCATTAAAAAAAAAAAACAACTTTTGCTAAACGTTTGCTACAGAAGCAACATTAAACTATTTTTTTTTTAATTTAAATTGAATAATTTTATTTTGTAAAAAATATTAATGCATATTATTATAAAATCATGTCAATAGTTTAAAACTTTACACAAATTAATCTTGTTTATTTTTTCTTTTGCTATTTGAAATACAGGGGAACATGGGGCAAAGTGAAATGGTGAAATATTTACTCTGATTTTAACTCCACCTATCTGCCATTATTTTAACTATGTAGTACTGTATGTAGTCTATTCCAGTCTGGAAAAAACTACCACCAAAGATTAAAGCATTTATTAATACAGGCAATTTTTAAAAACTGATACTCATATTATAATATTTTGTTGTAAGTCAAAAATTATTTTTGTTACTATAAAATGATAAAGTTCTTGTTATTAATATTTTAAATATTGATTGAGACCTGCTAATATTCAAGGCAGTGTTAATTTAGTTAATATTAAGCTTATTTGTATTTTAAATAAATTGTACAATTAGTCAAGTACATACGGGCAAAGTAAATGGAGCAAAGTAAAAATGTTTGTTTCATTTACTCACTCAATCATTTAATATAAATCACTTACGTTTTCATTTATTAATTAATTCCTTTCATTCCTTCATTTAGTAATTCACTTGTATTTATTCATTCGTTCACTTATTTTCTTAATCATTCATTATTTTATTCGCTCATTTATTTGTTTTCATATATTAATAGATTCATTCATTTAATTGTTTGTTTATTGTTTCATTATCTTTTCATTTATTCATTTAACCTTTTATTTACTGATTCTTTTGATCAAAAATATGTTTTACAATCGAATAAAAAATATTTCATTAGAAAAATATTTAATTTTTTTCTTTGTCCCATGAAAAAAAAAATGGTGACATTTTCGTACTTTTTCTTGAAGACAAAAATTTACTGCCAAAAATTAAAAATACTGTTTCAACGGAAGTTTTTTTTATAAAATACAATGTTTTTTCTTTATGTACTGTAATTTTCAAAATAAATTTCCGATTTGTTTATTTTGAAAACAACTCAGTCATCTTAACCATTTCACTTTGCCTTAAATTCGAAAATGTGATTTTTTTTTTCTGGTTGTTATGAAAACCTGAATATTGTACTTCTAATGGGAAAAAGTATCATTTTTTTTTACTAAAAAAATGAACGCAATCTTCGCAAAATGCATATTTTAAACTTTACAACGATATTTTATGTATCAAACATAACTACAATATGAATTACCGATTTTACTTGTTTATGGAATTGCCCAATGTTATCTGTAAAACATGAACAAGTGTATTGCAAAAACAAAAGATTACGTTAGAAACAGGCTCATTAAAGTTTTACATGAACTTCCATAATTTGCCCATTTATTTTTAAGAAGTTCGTTTCTTGTGTAGAAATGTTTCTTTTCGAGCTTATCTTAAGGATTTGAAAGTAATAACTGACAGCTTCTCCAAAAAAAGTAATCGATGATGACGCCATACTTCTAAACTTGAACAAATACTTTTATGTTTTCTGTCTGCGATTCGATATTATTTATTTCAGAAGGAAAACAAACGAAACTGAAAATTTCATTTAATGTCTCCTACTGATGTATCAACAGATAAACAATTGCAGAAAGAGATAAAATAAATATTTCTTTTGACTTGTAAGGGTTTATATGAAATATGATCTTACGTCAGTCTCTATAGAAGTAAATATACTTTAAACCAAAATATGTTCTTGAAAAAAATAATCTGTATTAGAGAAAGCATTGAGGGAAGATAAAAGAGACGTTTTATTGTTGAGCTAAATATTTTTAGTTTGTGGCGGATAAATATCTTATTTATTATTTTTATGAGTGGTAGAAATTGAGAAATAAAACAGATGTAATCAACTTAACTATCGGCTCTGTTGATTTTACTGCCGTGATAAGCACAGATATCGTATCTGCAAAATTTACGAAAATTGAATTTTGAGAGTATACCTCAAGTTTAACTTAATCTGTCATAAGGTTTTTATCCCCTATTTTTTTAAATTAAGATTAAGAAACGAAGAAAAAGCCATTCAGGTCTTTAAGTTAATAAAAATAATCAACTTATTACCGTTACCACTCTTGTGTGGGAAGAGAGGGGCATTCTCCTCGTGTTTCAAAATTGATCTATGATAGTTCAATCAGCCAGAAAGGTCTTAGATTAATCAGAGACGATCAAAATTAGTCACTAAAATTTGTTGAACTTGGTTATATATACTCATCAGTTGAAATTGAACTCAGTTAAAATTGACTGTGGCAAAAAATACTCTGTTACTCACACTAAAAAAAAAATGTTTTTTGAAACAGACTACAAAATTTGTGTATAGTTTCCGCTTCAAATGTGTGCAAACGAAATTGTATTTATTAGTTTACTTACTCTATTCAGAGTTGATTCTTTACAAACCAGCATGTGCATCTGATGGTACAGATACAATGCTTTGCTGCATTTGACTTCATTCTTCTTTGAACCTTATGTTCGCATTCCTACAGAATCTGCAAGCAACTATTTAGTGTGTGAAACTCTAAACTTCTTCTCTTTCATTTAGCTTGTATAAATAAACAATTTCTAGATTAAATCTGGACACTGCCATATGTTTTATACTATTGTATAGATAATGAATGGAAATAATAGTAATATTTAAAGACATAGGAATATCGTCACTAGTCTTTGCTTCAGGTTTTCTTGGCAGTGATGGATTCAATTCTTATTAAAACACAGCAAATATATTTGCAATGTTTGCAGACATTTGCTACAACATCCCATCCATTTGCTGAACACCATAAACTCTATGGTAAACAAGTGTTTACTTGAGCGCTGAATATTGGAGAAGATCTACTTACTCTTTCGGATGGGAAATTCTTGATGTTTCCAGGTACGCCTATTGTAATCAAAAATCCTCTATGCATCAGATTCAAAGAGAAGCTAAATGTCTACAAGCTTGGTGATATTTGGAACCTTTTTGCCAATTTGATGCCCAAAATTAAAGTGCAAACAATAATATATCTCATCAACTTTCCGCTAAGCTCACAGATTCGCATGTTAAATGATGCTAACAGGAAGAACAACTTAACACTAGAATTACGGAAAGGGTCATTTTGACTCCAATCAAACTTTTTTTTGCTAACTACTCCCCTGTATTTTCATAAAAAGCTTAATCCTTCCTTGACTTTTCCTAAATCATTGCGCAGTGTAATAATAAAAAGTTTTCAAAAAAAAATTGTAATTCTTTTAATCCCAAACTAAAGGGTTACAACTAAAATTGCAGGCAGGTGTCATTTTGACCCTTTTGAGAAAAAAAGAACTGCAAATACATTTACTGATGCTGAAACAGAGCAGAAACTAAAAAATGTCTTAGAACGTCTAATTTTAAGTCCTTGAAGCATTTATAATGTTTTTGTACATAAAAGGAAACATTAGCCGCTAGCTTCTGAAATGCAACTGAAACAGCGCTGGGTTTTGAAGAGCAATTTAAACTTTTTTAAATATTTTATTATGTACCCTGAAAATCTCTGTTTTCTTTAAATAAACTGCATTTATTATAAATATGTTTATTTTAAACTAATTTTTACAAATATTTAACATTATGTAGGGAACTATGCAGATTTCTTCTCAGGGGTCAAAATGACCCCCACCGACCCCCACCATATTTCTAGGTATAAAAAGATCGCTGTAATTCTAGTGTTAAACGTAAAGCTTCTAAAAGCGAGGTAATTTGAAATCACAATTAGTGGAAAAGACTCCAAACTTGTAAAAATAACCACAAATTAGGCTTTAAAAGCGTCCATTTACAGAATTTGTAGTAAAATAACATTATTTTTTGATTTCATATGACTACGATTGTGATTGCGAGGACAAAGCGAATATCTCGAAATAGAACCTCAAAGAACCTAATGACGACCTAATGCTTATTTAACACAGTGAGTAGTATCAACGTGCTTCGATTCAAACTCTTGTTTATTAACTGATTTTGTGCTAAACTAAGTATGTTAAAACCAAAAATTGTATTTTTATGATCAAATAAGGTAGTTATGGTATTTCCAAATATTGCTGTCTTTGAATTTTTTCCCGTTAATTAGGGTAACGGCACCAGTAACAGACAATCATAAGTTTGTATTTGAAAAATAGGAATTTTAGGCGGGTAAAGCTGATGTTGCTGTGGCCCATGAATACGGTGCAACCATCTAGAGTAATCAGAGTGAATTTTATGAGTTAGTTGGTATTCACAAGGCAGACGTAGAAGGTTATTAACAGCCACCACGAGGTCAGCTGGTGTTTCATGTTTATTTGAATGTAATAAGGCTTTAGTTCTACAAATAAAGAACTTTTGCTTATTTTGAAGAGAAAAAGGGAATTTTGTCCATTACTTACCCTATCTGTTACTGGGGGGTCGGAACCTTTTTCAAAATTGAGCTAATTTAAAATAGAATTAACTAATTCAGAGGATTCAGATGCAGGAAAACGTTAGATGAGATGTAGTTACATGAAAAAAAAAATAGTTTAAAAGTCTAAGTTCATTAAAAAGCTCAAAAAATTGAGTGAAATTGAGAGCGATGTCTTAAGCATGTCTGTGTTTAGTGCCATTACCCTATTTTATGGAAACTTTTTCAAAAAACTAGTCTTCTTATTTCAAGCGGAAGACAAAAATATATACTGCCTAACTAAAACTGATCATTTTATCTACAACCTAACGAGCAGTTAGAAGAAAATAAATATACATTTTCTCAAACTTAAACACACCCGATAAAATTTCCTTTTAGTGAAGCACTTTAGTTTTAAAACATCAGAATCAATAACGAAATTGAATACTTTGTACTAAGCGGTCCTAAAGAATAATTCAAAATAAACAGTTTAACTTCGGATCAAAGCTTGTTAGACGAAAGTTCGAAGATGCATTCAAGTTTCTTATTTTCATTGGCAACTTAACTTCAGGAAAAAAGAAACCGGATGAACTTAAAATCTACAGGAAAGGTTTTTCTTTAACTTCAGAAAAATAATATTCTCGAAAGAACATTCCAAAGAATCTAAATAGTGCTTATAGTTATGAACAAATTCCAATGCACTTCAAAATTAAATTCAAACGGAAAACAAAATGCTACGAATGCAGTCAAGGACAATCAAACTTCGTTTGTGCCGTCAAAAAAAATCAACAAGTAGAATGAACCGAGTAATTTTTCTTGAAGAAGATTTCAAACCAAACCATTGAAAAATCCATCAAAGCTAGAGTTAATTTTATGGGTAGACCCGATGTATATTCCTTCATTAAAAAAAAAAAAAATGTTGTAAAAACATATTATAGAAGTGAAACGTTTGAATTACAGGAAAACACTAATTTCGGGGAAGCGATGAATTGCCAATCAAATTTATGAATTCGGTATACCAGTGACTCTTCTTAGCGCGAATATGAAATACTTTTCTACTTTTCTAAAAAAAATTTATTAGGTAGGCAGTGTACTCTGGTAAAGAGTATCTTACAGACAAAACTTCAAGTTTGTGGATAAGAAATTGAAAGACTTATTCTGTGTCCAATATTCCGGACATACATTTCTGAAATAGGTATTTAAGAAAAAAAAAATACGATGAAAATATCAAACTTCATCGTAAAATGTTCCCCAAACAATATTAAAACATAATATAAGCAATTGAAATGGTCAGTAAAATATTATATATTTTTTAAAAAAATAAGACAAAAAACCTCGCCTTTGCGACGAGAATGTATGGTTGGAGAAATGAGCTTATCTCAAACTTCCAGCCCCCACTGGATTGTGTTGTCAATCTCGAAACGAAAAATTCTTGCACAAATAATATTTCGCAGAATAAAAAGAGTCAACTACGAAAAAATCAATTAATGTAACCACTTTTTAAATGAATAGCAGCTGTTTAAGTTCAAGTCCAGTATACTGGACACCAGGTCTGAAGCTAATTAAAGATTCGCAATAAATTTATTGGAATGACGAATTTAATTTTGAAAGCATAAGGGGGGGGGGGGAAGTGGCCTGAAGGGTTACGGAAATAAAATTATCAATGTGGGTGATGCGCAGAGTTCTCTGTTTCTAATACGGTACCAATGGATTTATCACTTCTTTATAACCTGGTATACTTTGTAATATTTCTGCAATGATGTGATGAACAAAAGAAATTTTTGACAAAACTTTAGCCCTCCTGTACATCCACGGGTAATCTTTTTGACGAAGATTCTTGATTTCTGAACCGACGACCTAAATAAACGTTGAGGATGAAATCTTTTAAATTTGAGAGATTTTCTCAACTCATCCATTTTAATAAGGCAGCTTTGTTCAGGCATTTTCTCGTCACGATCTTGAAATTAACGACTCGAGAAGTTTGTACCACTATCTCGTAATTTGGCTTTTATAATTGTTCTTAAGGTGATTGGTTGTAAAGAACTCCTAAAAGGAGACGACTATAATCAGGCATAAAGCATGTCAGCTCGCTCTCCTCTAGGACACTACAAGAAGAGTTTGAGGAAATTCACTGGCAAATACGAAGGTGACATCTCTCGTAATATTTCCTGAAGATTTTAGATTTTCTCGAGTTCCAGGGTGGAGGGTGGCCTGAAAGGTTACGGAAATTAAGAGATCCCTACGGATTATTAACAGCGTTCTCTCTATCTATTACGTAACCAATAAATATTCGTTACAAAGCTTCTATATGCGAGTGGAGGCTCATCGTGCATTTATCCCACACTATGAGGCACAACTTTTGAAAAATTTTTCTCACTAGTTCGTTTTTTCTTATTGTACGTATACCGATTATTTTTGGAATGAGAAATTCAAAGTACTTTAAATGCGGAAAACCACGCAGAGCTTGGGCACTCCAACAATAATTTCCATTTCCCGTTTGTATGCTCATAATTTGCACGGAAAAGGAAATATACGATTTTTCTTATCTTCTCTTTCACTGAAATTAAGATTAAAAAATATTTATTTCTCGCAATCGGATATTTCCCCGAAGCACGTATCCCCAGGCACAGGAAAAGGAAAACCACACTCGAACCCTTGCATGAGGATGAATAAGAGAGTGGCCTTAGCTTCTATTCAATGACTAAAGACCGCTGTCGGCGCTTTTTCGGATTCAAAACCAAGCAATATATATGCTTGGAGAGATGGCAGGGTTATCAGATTAGTTTCTTTTTTTTTTTTGAAATCGTCTGGGTTCTTGACTCTTTTGGATTTCGACAGGACAAAACAGCTAAACTGCTTTCTAATTTTGGACAGATTTCGATTGAATGTGAACTGTTAAATGCTTTTAAAGAGAGAAACACATTTTTTTCGATTATGTAATTGAATATCTTGCTGCTAATGAACGAAGAATGGAAGTTATTCAATGAACCTCTAAATTAAATTCAGAGTATTTGCTTCTAAAATCTCTAAACTTAACGGGATTTTAGTCATATTTTATAACGCTGCGAATTTTCGACCCCAGTTTCAGTTATATATATACAGTGGCTCCCAAAAGTGTTCGTACACCTAAGACTTTCAATGAAATAGGCCATTATCCATTGGTTAGAATTAATATTTCGGAATAGGTATTTTATTATAAGATCCATGATCTATTCTTAACAGAACTACATGAAAATTTTTAATAAAACATTAAAGCATATTTTTTAAAAAATCAAAAACCAAAAATTGCCGGAAATTTTATCTCACAAAAGTCTTTGTACACTTTGAAAAAATGTCAAAAAATTAGTAAATAATCTAACTTTTTACAAAGTTCATGCAGTATCAACAACAGCTTTTAAACGCATGGGAATAGATTTCATTGTTTTTTTCTTTCTTTTTTTGTGTAATTTCTGAGTAAGTGTTCAGACGCACTTCGAGTCTTACTGTTTCTAGTTCACTTTTCGTTTCAATGGTATATTTTCGTTATCCAGCTACCAGATATCTCCAAATATGTTCCATTAAGTTTAAATCTGGCGATTGAGGAGATATTTCTAAGCTTAAGGACAATTTTTGAGGCACCAAACGCAAACGCGAGCATCTTGTCGTTATCTTGATAAAAAACAAAGTTGTTTCCGATTACCAAATTTTGGGCTAATAGTTTAAAATTGTTTTTTAAAATATTTAAATAAACAGAATGATTCATTATTTCATCAAAAAATTCCAAATTTCCAAGTCCTGATGCTGTAATGCACCCTTACACTAGAACACCTTCACAGTCCTGATTAACTGATCCAACTAAGTTCCTAAGATTAAATTCCTCATTTTTTCTTCTATTTACAATTATACAACAATTTATCCCAAAGTGTTGAATTTATTTTCATCTATAAGTAAGACGTTGTTCCAAAACGTTTTGAGCTTATTTATCATTGATATTACGACGGAAAGCGTAAGCTTACTGCTTTTCGCACGAACAAGAAAATTTCTGCGGGATGAGGTCCCATTTAATCCAGCTAATCAGAGAACTTGGCGAACAATTTTAGGCGAAAATTAAACGTAAAATACTTCATTCAATTTTGCAGAAACTTTTTCAGCACTCATATGTGTATTTTTCATAATTTTTTTAACTGTAAACCTCCGATCACGCATTGTTAACTTTGCCAGTTGACCTTTTCTTACCTTGTTTTCGATCCGATTCCTTTCTTTAAAGCATTTTATCAAGCACTTTACTATGGAATGGAATAAATTAACTAATTTAGAGACATTTCAAACCAATTTACCGCTACTGTGGGGAAAAAATTCAACTTTCGAATGGTGTTTGGGGTTCTTTTCGAATACCAGCCATTTTAAAGTAATAAACAAAATATTAAGGAATAAATACACAAAAAAATAAAGCCAAATGACCTTTAAGAGTCAACACAATGCAAAAATAATAAAAAAACGACATGTGATAACTTTAATCATGAATTTATTCGAAAATATTTCAGCGTACGATGACTTTTGTGGCGTATCTTTTCTCAGTCTCTTCGTTTTTTGACAAATTTAAAAAAAAAAATTTGGCAATATTTTGAAAAAAACTCCTGGGTTTTATTCATAATGGCATAGGAATGGTGTGAAAAAAAATTGGACTTCATATTCGAATTCAGTTTTGCGTTATTTTGGTTTTACCACAAAATTTCAAGGTGTACGAACACTTTTGGGAGCCACTGTAATATATATATATATATATATATATATATATATATATATATATATATATATATATATATATATATATATATATATATATATATGTTTTTGCTGCATAAAAAATGCTGTATTCAACGTGGCAGTGGCAGTTACTAGAATTAACACGCTCTTCTCGGAAAACACAGATATACTACAAACAAATATTATAAAGTATAGTAGTAATATGAAGACAACGGGGTCGGTTTCGAAATTTTAAAAGTGTTTTTTTTTCTGAAAGAGCATGCTTAAAAACAAAGGATTTGATCATTTAAAAAATAATTTGAAAGTTTGATATTTTTTAACACTTGTTTTAATCGGTGCGGAGTTTCAAATTCATTTTTACGCTTCTGCACACGACATCACAAGTGACGAAATGCCATTTAGTGATGACATCAGCGCAGAGTGCAACATTTAATTCGCTTCATTACTCACATGTAGTGGCAACGATATGGTTGATAGCAGGCATGGAGCGCAATATTTAATTCGCTTCTGAATTATGATAACCTGGAAATGTTGTAGACAGCAAGCGCAAACATTCAGCACGCCATAAGAATGTGCCAAAGTACATCATTTATGACATCACTAAGACCACTCCTTGTTTGAAAATCGGACATTTAAAAAAATAATTAAAAAATAACTGTTAAGAAAATGAAAGTATTTTATATGTCCATGTTATTATTATTATTATTATTATTATTACTATTATTATTATTATTTTGCTCAGTCTATCAACTTTAGTGAATAAAAGTAGTACTTTTGACAGAAGGAAACAACCCTATTGGACACATTACAGCTGCTTAGGCACTGGCTTGAGCCACCACATGTGCCTGCTATTTTGTGAGAAACCAAAATATATGGAATTTTCGTTAAGGATTTGCGAGCGG
Source organism: Uloborus diversus (assembly GCF_026930045.1). Lineage (NCBI taxonomy): Eukaryota > Metazoa > Arthropoda > Arachnida > Araneae > Uloboridae > Uloborus > Uloborus diversus. Next base: position 120,733,407 of record NC_072734.1, on the reverse strand, counting down.
TACGAATGCAAATTTCAGCCTTAACGTCTTTTAACATAATGAGCAAGTTTAAGCTGCTAGGAAATATATTCCGTAAATCACTTAAACAGTGAGAAAATAACATTACCAATTCAAAGTACGCTTTCTATGCAACTAGTTTCCTGCTAACGATCAAATTGTGCACCTTGCTGTTTTACCTAGCTATTTAGGAGGCTTAGCAAACATTCTCATCAGTATTACAAAGTGAGAAAAGACATTTTTACGCCAGTGAATAAGAACAAGGAATGTTATTAAATTTGTTAAAACATAACGTACAGTTTTTTACGTGTAAGTTTGCGTCTATATAACTATTAAAGTTTTTCCTCTACCCTCTCTATCGAAAAAGAAAGCTTACTATTTTTATTTTCCCCTTTTTTCTGAAAACTACTTTGAGTTATTGAATGTTCACTTTGTGACATTAAACTGATCATAAAATAAATTTTTTTCTTTGAAATTGCAAAGAAAATAACAATTTTAGAATTATTGTTTCCTTTTAAGTTTGTTCTGTAATTTTAACTTTTCTTCTTGATGAAAACTAATTTTCGAAAAACTCAGTTGTCATCTCTGTTTTTCATCCACTCTTACCCCAGAGTCAATCAATAAAATAACAGATTAATTGGTGACACTTATTAAAATTGATTAAAAATTCATAAGTATCGAACATGATTTACTATTTTCGCGAGAATGACCCACTTTCTTCCGCATACTCGAAGTGGAGATAAATTCATTATTGTGTCATGCATTCCAAGATTCAATTTGGACTTTCTGTTAAAAACGTCTTCTAGAAGTAGCTTTTTCACGAACAAATAAGTCCTCTGATTATATCTTTCGAATTCTCATTTAATGTAATTACTATGCATGAATTTCATTCGCATTTCCTTCTGAAAGAGCACTCAGAAAGGCGAAAACAATAATGAATAACACATTTACTGCCGTGCATTATTTGTATCTCTCATTACTGCGATGTTCACCTCGAGGAAATTGCTTGGATTTCTGCTGATCCTACGCGACAATGAAGTCTATTGTGTGAATAAAACAATGTTTAATGCTCCAATATGGTGTGCTGACAAAGTTAGTGTTTTTGTTAATTCTACAAGTTTATTCTTTGATAAATGGATATTCTATTAATATTATATTTAATTAATACAGAAACTTTTAGGAAATTGTTCTTTACTGATTAATTTCGATATAAGAAATATTATGCTAGTACACTTATGGTTTTCTTAAGTCTATAGAACTTATACTTTTACAAATAGTACTATAAATAAGATAAATAAATATCTTTGTGCTGAACAGTAAAGTTGGAAAAACAACGTTACAAAAAGCACAAATTTTCCAATTACAGCAGACACGTCTTTCGGCGTTACAGGGAACGCCTTTTTCAATGCAAAAAGTAATGAGCTTAGGAATGAAAAGACATCCGACAAAAGCCAAGAGCAGATAAGCATGCAGCTTAGAAGATAAAAATAGCGGATTATCCAAACAACAATGAGAAAATTATAAACCGATCAGGAACCAATAGGAATGCAAGCAAAGGCCACGAGCTTTCTCTTAGGTACGAAACCCAGAAAGAAGGAATTCAATTGGACAAAGATTAAGCCGAAGCTTAAACAAAAAGAAAAGAAAATGTCGGTAACCGTGAACCGCAAGAAAGGAAAAGCTGAATGGAAGAAAAAAATACCATGAAATAAAATAAACAGAAACAAAAATATTCAAAAAAAAAGGAAAAATAAAGACAAATAAAAGAAAATTGGTGGGGGGGGGGGATGTCAACAAGACAAAAAAGGTAAAAATAAACAAAGAAAGATACATAAAAATGAATGGAAATAAAGGGGGAATGGGGGAAAGGACAGTATTAAAGATACGGGAGCCAAATGTTGGAAAAATATGGAACTGCTTTAAGGTCATTAACTAAGTTAGAATTGTTCCTCAAAATATGAAAAGATTCCCAAAAGACAAGATCTGATGAATTGGGGCATTTTTGGATAATCTGATAAGAGTTAAAATCAAAAGAGTGATTCGAATCTCAACAATGTTGAGAAATACTAGACAAATTTAATTGTTGTTTTTTCATATAATTGAGATGCTCTTTCAAGCGAATTTTTTAAGCACGCCGAGTCTGTCCAATATAGGCAAGTTTACAACTACAATTAATTCAATAAATTCCACGACAATTAATAGGGTGAATAGGATCTTTAAGAGAAGAGAATGAAAGTTTATTAATAGGAGAGAACACCACCTGGAATTTTAAAAAATGCCTAATTTAAAAGGAGAGCATCTAGATTAATACTTTGCACTGCCAACATAGTTTCCAGTTTTCTGGGCACATAAACTGTTCTAACTAAGTCACATTACACTAGTTGAAAATATTTACTACATAAAAATTGGTACATTTTACATTTCTGCTGCAAATTTAACCGCAAAACAGTTAGCAAACAAAGTCAGTTCTATCGCCATGTGCGCTGCGAGGGAAGGTCACGGGAAGTCACTCTGACCTTCCAAAACTTTCCTTATTCGGCAAATTTTGTCTATGATTTGAAAAACTGTGGAGCTCTATTCAGCAAAATCATCTTCATTCGGCTAAATTCGGAGTTTTTTTTATGGTGAAACTTTGAGTCACATTTGGCAAAATTATCATTATTCATTGCAGATACAAATTTACAGGTAATGGAAAGGAGGCAGCACATGTGAGCATGGGGACACATATGCACATGTTATGTTTCACTAAGATGACGTCAAGCAAAAAATCTTGAAAAATTCACAAGTAATCGCAGTACCAGTTCTATTTCTTGACTAAACTTTTAGAGCACGGAGGCAGTTTATGTTCCTGAGGTGACAGCTTCTTTGTTTTAGCAGATGCTGATGTTATTTTATCAATCTCTTCCTTCACGTAAAAACATATTTTAAGTTAACTAATAAGCCATAATTAATTATTGCAAACCATTATATGAGCATTCAAATAAATTTGTAACATTGTTTACAATTTTTAATTAACTTAGGAATTCTTTATTTTTGGAAATAAGTTCTAAAGTAGATGACGACAGGGGTGCCCACAGGGGGGAGGGAAGATTATGGTGCAATTTGTGCCATCAAAATGGGGGGGGGATTTTTTAAAACTTTATTTATATAAATTTATTTAGTGATTTATTTTTAATTTAAAGTATTTATTTTAATTTATTTTATTCTGTTTATGTTTTTTTTTTTCATTTATTTATTTAGTTTGTGTGTGTATGTATGTCATTGGCGTAGCACAGAACTTTTCAAATAAAATAATGACAATAATAATTAAAAATAAATAAATACAAAAATTTAAAAAAGTAAATTAAATAAAAAAATAAATGAAATAAATTCAATTAAAAAAATTTAAAAAAGTAAATTTAATAAAAACATAGTTTAAAAATAAATTATATAAATATATTTTTAAAAAATTAATTAAAATGAAAAAAAGAGCTAAAAATTAAAAATTGAAAGAGGGTTGAGAAAAATGGGGGGGGGGATTTGTGCCTTTGAACTTGGCTGGGATAGGCCCTCTTGGATGACGAGGCACTTGTGATCCCAAGATGTAGGGGCACATGTGAACATTTCTCATGTACTCTCCCTTTAACACTCATTATCTTCATCAACATAAAACAAGAAAATTAATTCACTATGTAGCTTGGTAGTGTGGGAAGGGGACATTTTTATACGAAAGTTTTTCTTTCTCGTGCAGAAAGAGATGAGAATATTAGAGATTTTAGACCCTGCCCAGTATGAAAAGCCATCGCACACAATAACATGTTTCATAATAGATTTTAAGTATTCTGAGATGTTTTTACTTGCTGATATTTTTCAAGCTTAGCTATGGTCGCAGTATCATTACAAATTGCTGTAAATAGCTACAACAGAAGGATGATAATGCATGGGGGGGGGGACTTGATGTAAAATACATTTCATGACAAAAGTGCTGCTTGATCTCTGCTTCAAGAACTAAGGAGGAAAAATAAAAATGGCCGAAAGATAGAATCAGTGATTACATTATTTAATGTACCGAATTTCGAAAACACATTTAAGAAAATACTCTCTTTTCTGTAATTAGTTTAATGCGGAAATTCGCATCAAACGTTTCTCTCTGAATCAGACTATATCTGAGAAAGAAACGCTAGTTGCAGGAATAGCGATGATCCCCGTTATTCCCGTTCTTTGGCTAATGGATCAAAAGTTTTCCAGATCCTCTATCGTGGAGTAAACGGCTTGGAAGTGATCAATATCAATGGCGTTCATCCACGTGTTCGAAAGAGACATAAAGAAAATTGATTCGCTTGGAACCGGAAAAAGAAAATCCTCTGATCATCTGACTTTTTTTGGTAAACTAAAAAAAGCGTGATACTTCTTTTATAATTTTGACGATAATCAAGTTTCTAAATGATTTTCTTTTCGAAAACAATACAAACAAAGAGCACCAAGGTGGATAGGTACAAATTTCAATTTAAAACTGTATCCAAGTGCTTCCAGTAAGAAGGAATTCTTCATTTGAAGCAATTGAGTTATATGTGCGACACGATATTTTCCGTAATTCCAAAACACGTTCATGCAATGTTCGCTGTAAACACGGGTATCTTATCTTCTTCAATTATAACGAAAATTTCACAGTACTCTTCTTCAGCTGATATAGTTTTTAAGTTAGCTAGTTTTAACAGTATTGAACTGTAGTTTAAAATGTTAGGATACATTATATACTTTTTACGCTAACTATTATTTCGAAACTATCGATTGCTATTATTTCTAATTAAATTTTCAGCGCCAATTTTAATTTGTTCAACAGTTTCTAGTTTATCTACATATAGACCGAATGCGGAATTTTATTGTTTTCCCCATAATAAACCATTGCATTTGAGCAGGATGTTACATTTTTGAATTTATTTGAAACGGTATTAAGATAATGTACTAGAATTAACGCGTTTGCGGTCATTTGGCACCGTGATCACGTTCATGAAAGCAAAACGAAATGTTCGAAATCAGGATTCTTCATTTGTTAGTTGTCAACATTAAGTACAGAATCACCGTAAAAATCAAATACAGTGGGGCAAAATCGTAAAGGCCGATCAAGCAGATCCTTCTCGTGTTTTGAGGAATAAAGGCTATTATTTGTTAAAAAGATAAAAAATTGTAAAAGTTGGCAGCAATAAAAAGCAGTTGAAGCTGTATTTTGTGCCTGTCGGCTATCTATGTATTTAAGGTGCAATTTTTATTTTCTTTTCTAAATTTTTCGTCTGACTTTAAGGTGATGAAGATTCGAAATTTCAAAAAAGAATAATACTTTTGCGTAAAAATGGTAAATATGTTGACTCTCTGTTGTTATTATTAAATTTTAGCTTAGTAATGAAATTACACGTTTTATATTATAGCCTCAGAAAAATGGTGGTTTTTCCCCGCTCAGAGGGCAAACTGAAATGGTTGGCAAAACAAAAAAAAGAAAAACAATAATGCTGCAGTTCAAAGTAAGACAGCAGTATCTCCCAAATTTTTAATTTCGAATAAACGAGTAATTAAGTTTTCTTGGTACGTAGAAAAGTTAGAAACCTACGTATAGTTTCTTTATGTTTAAGTGCTCTTAGAGTTTCCTATTGTAATAGAATAACATATTTCATCATATTAAACCTAGAAAGTGATTTAACAACAAATGAGCAAAAAATAGAGATATTGCTTTTTTGGTTATGACCACCAATGCCCCAAGTTTTAAAAGAAGTTCTTTAAGCAAACATACATTTCCCTTCGCACTCCGTTCTAAAAAAAGAAAGATTCTGTTTCGCTAATTAAAATGTGCGCACATACTGTTACCTAAGCTCCAAGCATTTCATTCACTTAAGCCTTTGTTTGTTTCTTCTTCTTTTTTTTTCCCTAAAATCTCATTCTGCTACACATTGAATTTCCCCGAATTAAATAGCATTATTTCTCACATTCAACATTTTAGGGGTGGAGATCACTATAAAATAAAATACTTTTATGAATTTTAAATGAGAAAGGAGAAACAAACGAAGAAGCTAAAAGACGTAACCTTGACGACGCAAAATAAAACGTAAATAATTTGAATGAAGAGGAGATATTCTAAATCAGAGTTAAAACACTTGTAACTTTTTTTCTAAATGAGATAGATAGAAACTTGGCTATCCGACTATAGGTCCCGTTAGATCTGGGGTAAAAGAGTCGTTCTTTTCAATATTGTCAGAAAGAAAACTCTGGGACTATTTGTTGACTTTTTATTGATGGTTTTGTTGAAGAAAGTAGTGTCTGAAATTCAGCGAAGTCTTGAAAAATTTGAGATAAAAACGTGAATAACTCCCGCCGTAATTAAATTAGGGAATCGGAACAAATTTCATAGAACGCAGACAAATTTAACTTTTTTAACCATATACAATAGCAACATGTGCGGGTAATGTTTCACCTCCATGTTCGGAAACTCATGTGAAAAATGGATCTTAATTTAGAATAAAAAAATAACTACTGTTCGAATGTTTTTCGATCCGTTCTGCAAACCTTTCCCGGATTTAAAGGTTCAAACTACGAAAATTTCAGCAACATTGGTCAGGTAGTTCTCGAGTTTTGCGCTTTCAAACACACATACACTTTTTGGAGACTTCATTTTATACTAGGTAGAGAAGTATTCTGACAATTTGTAACATATAAATTGAACAAATAAAAAATTGAATCTAAATGCGCATTCAGAGGTTTTTGAAATAATAGCAATAACTTGCGTAAAAAATAGATAATGTACCTTAAAATTTTAAGCTACAGTTCAATGAAGTTAAAACTAGCTCCCTTAAAAAAATAAAAATAAGTAGTGTTAATTTTAGTTTTGGTTATAGTGAAAGGAAATAAGAAACACGTGCTTGCAATAAACATTGCATGGATGTGTTTGGGAATTACAAGAAATACGTTCTTCAGTCTAGTAAATAAATGTCTTTCGAATTCAGTTCAAAGCTTAGGTATAAGTACGTTTCCCTATGGTTTCTATCAAGCAATTAATTACTAAGAAAGCAATCATTTCGTTTCGTGACTTTTCTTTTCCTTAAGGAAAAGAGAAAGTTGCACAAACAGGAGATAAACCCGATTGAAACTCTTAAGCCTTATAAACTCTGATATTATACATGTGTTTTCGAAAGGAATTAGAATTTTAAATGAGATCGTTGACATTTTTCAAGTTCGCGTCTCATTATCATAGGTTTAGAGTGAATAGAATTTGATTTCTCTTAGTTATCGCAATCCAAATAAGTAACAATTTACGACAGAGCTGCTTTAAAGTAGTGAGAGTGGTAAACATAGTTGAAGTATTTTATTTGCATTGCCTAATTTCATATCATCAATTCAACAACAATGCTCAAAGAGTGAGTAAATTTCAATATTCCTAAACTTAGTTATTCATTGTACTACAAATAGTTTTCTGAAATATAAGATGAAAGTATCATGTTAACAAAGGGAGGGTCAGAGTGGTCATGATTCCCTCCTCTAAAATGTCTATAATATTATCCATCTATTGTATTCAAATACTTTATGAGTAATATGTAAACGATTTCAGAAATCTTTTCAATTCATCAATTACACTAGACAACAAAAAAGAACTTTTTGTCAGCATCCTAGTTTCAAATAGTCAATTCCTACTAATTTTAGTCAAGCAAAACGAATATGGTAGTGGATTTTTTTTTTATTAGCTCTAGTTTTCAAGATACATAACAAGTCAAGCAAAACGAATATGGTAGTGGATTTTTTTTTATTAGCTCTAGTTTTCAAGATACATAAAAGCCCACTGGAGAAAGATGCACAACAACCACCCCTTGATTCGAAGGTAAGATTAAAAAGGCACTAAAGGCTGTGCAATAAATGCTACTAAATAGCTTCTATTTTATTTAAAAAATTTTATTTTTCCGAAATCAGTAGTAGCTTTTGGCCTAGTGTTGTAAACGCTTCATTTTCGATTGCTTTTTGTACGTCAAAGAAGGACCATTCTTGTAATCATTTGGTGGACATTAACTCAATCCAGTAACTCTTATATCTGCGTTCCACTGTAAAGATGCCTTGGTAAAACCTTTCGTTATGCTCATAGCTTCAGTTTTTAAGCAAAATAACATGGAGGAAGTGAAAAAAAATAGAGTTTCAGAGACACATTCGTCAATGGTCACAGACTTTTTGACCAATTGTTTTTGTTTCTTGTCTTCTCTGATGCTTAGAAATACTTGTACCACAACCTAAAAGGCTTCCTAGGTGTTTTTTTCCTTCCCTTTCATTTTTTTTTTTTTTTTTTTCAAAAACAGCGATTTTCATAATTGTGCGTATTTGAAGGACCGTTAAAAGTACTCTCCTTAACCTTAGCTTTAATATTTGTTGGACATTTCCCTCTAAGGTATATGAAAACCTTATGTCTTTGTCTTTGTTCACAGCTAACCTACCTATGTCTTTGTTCACAGCTTTTAAGAAGTTCTTCGCTATTCCCAGTATACTGAGCATGGATGGAAGCACAAATGGGTGGATCTACTAGAGGCTTATTTTGAGCATTTATTTTCCCACACTTTAAAATTCTTGAAGTCCATTTCGGTTTTATGTATTGAGATTTCCTTTCTCAACCAGGAGTCGAAGTTTCGAAGACAGCTAGTCCCGTGGGGAGTGCTTAAAAGAGCATTAGTGAGATTTCACTCCCCTATTTGGCTTTGTATCTTAAAAACTAGAGCTAATCTAAACTTTTTAGGGTGAGTTTTCGTATTTAGGCGACTTTAGACTTTTCAGGAGCGTTTTCGTATTTAGCAAGGCAAAAATACTTTTTAAAATGGCTATTTTTAAGTCGGATGCATTTTTTCGTGTTGAGTACTTTTTTTTTTTTTTTTTTGAAGGTGGATGTTTGAAATACTACTTTCTTTGATTGCTCGTGAAATAAAATAGTAATGTTTACGCCCTATAAGGTGCATTAATCCTGGCAAATTTGGTGCTTTTCATGACACCAAATTAGTTTTTAAATTTTGAAAATCAAAATTTTCTTACCCACATCCCTATATTCTTCAGCATGACCTCTCCCCCCCCCCCACCGTAAAACGGTAGTTTGTGTCCGCCAATGTATGGTCAGCCTACCCGTGCATAAACAACGCTTCTAAAATTTTAAGATTATCACTAGAACGTTTAAATATTCTCAAATGCAACATTTAAAATGCGTTCCTATATTTTAAATACATTTATCAGCATGTTGAAATTTTTCACATTTGAAAAATCTTTATTTCTGATCGTCAAATTTTATCTGTTTGTATCTAAGCTCTGATTGCACATTTAGTTTTCAGCGTGCATTGGAATTTTGTTTCAGATTGAATTTTTTGAAAAAGATGTAAGACCTATCCTCTCCCCATCTCTACCTCTCTAGGAGATACAAGGCTTTGGTGGCAGTCGGAGCAAACTAAGTAAGAAATAAGTTTTAAAAAAGGGAAAGAGTCTCTCAGAACTTGACACAATGCACCATTAACGGTTGTAGTAAAATATGATGTTATATGATTCATTTTCATTCATTTGGTTTCCCTAAAGATTATTTTCTTCAAAGGCAAAAAAAAAAAAAAAAAACGCATAGAAAACTTTCTTTGAATTTACCAGCAGTAGTTGATCTACTTTTGTTTACTTGATTATTTAGTGGTAGTCATTTAAAGTAACTCGGAGGCCAATTAGGTTTAATTTTGTGGCAATTTATATTCATTAGTTTTAGTGGATTTGACTTTGAAAACAAAAAGGTGGCAGTGGTATTGTACACTGTTAACTGCATCATCCAATAATTCTGAAGTTACTTTTTGGGAGCTATTTTTGAAGTTATTGAAATCGCTGTTTTTTTTTAAAACTGTTGCACAGTTAATGTAAACGCTTCAATCACTTAACCAAATTTTCAGACTCCTCAACTTACCACCCCAATTGATCTCAGATATACTCGATTTGTGACAAATCAAGAAATTGAACAGGCCAGAAAAGAAAATAACCAGGTGGAAGAAGCTCTGTGATCTCATTGCTATGTGTGACCGAGCATTGTCCTGTTAAAAAAAATGCTCATGAGGCCCCCTGTAGGGCCAGCATATGTGATTGAGGCATGTTATGAACATAGCTCTGGGTTTTGGTGGTGTTTTGGTGTAATGTTACGGATAACCATTTATCATATGCGATGGCACCCCCGTGTAAATGCAGTGTGCCGCTGAAAAGAAAAGCAGGGACAAGTCTTTTGCACTGACGGCTCTGTCTGGAGTAATGACTTGTTCGACGGGAATGGATTGCGAACTAGATTGTCTTCAGCGACAAATCCAGAAACAGTTTTGCCAATGATAACACTCGTGTACATGTGTGGAGGCCACGTATTCCTTCAAAAGTTTTATTGCTTTTCAGCGGCACACCGCACCCACAGCTTTGGTGATGTAATGGGGTGCCTCGCGTTTGATGCAGAGTCACCCCTAATACTGATCCACAACAACTTGACCGCCGAGTCACATTTGTTGGTCCTTATGGCAATGCTCCCAGGATTTTTTTTTTTTTTTTCAACAGGACAATGCACAATCCCTCTCAGCAAGGGTGAAACAGATCTACCTTTATCAAATTATCATCTTCTCTAGCTTGTTCGATCCTCTGATTTGTCACAAATTGAACATATCTGGGGCATCTTGAATAGTAAACTGGACAGCCTACGAGTATGATGTATTAGTGGCGCGTTTCAAGTAACTGTGCAATGAGATAAAAAACGAGACTTGCATGCCTCATAGCCCAACTATATCACTTCGTGTATACACGTTAGATGTGACACAACAAAGGTACTAAAACCACTATTCATTTGCGATCATTCATTTGCGATTAATAAATGATCCTTTTGCTTTCGTGTTGTAATTACTTTCTTATATCAATGTTTTTTTACGTGTGTAAAATTTTTCTGCATTCTCAATTACTATCTTTACTCTTGGTGCTTCTATTTTGTGACATAGTATATTTTTTAAAAGTGTGATAATAAATTTTATATAAAAGCTATTTGGAACCTTAAAGCACGCTTAACATTATTTCAAAATATAATCTAAAAAACTATTTTTGCATTCATTTCACTATCTTCATGTAAACTGTTTGCTTACATAATAACTTCCTCAAGAAGTTTTCATAATTTCACACAGAACATATTTGTAAAAATGTGCTTTAATGCAAAAAAAAAAAAAAAAAAGCAGAGTAGGTTTAGAATCTAATATATTATTTTTAAAAATTGATTGGCTACATGTAAAAATAAAAATACCGTTAACAAAGAGCAAACTTTGTAGATCCGTGTTTCGGGATTGTAACGAATATATAGGGTAGACCGACTAGTAAATGAACAGTTCATTTCTTTTTTTCTTTTAGTAAAGTTAAAAAATAATAAAAAAAAATTCTGTGCATTTATAAAACAAAAGAACTAGAAAATTATCTGTTTTTTAGTGGTTAGGGAGGGTTATTCATTCACAATATTGGGGCTTTTTGTTTTCCATTTCAACACCACAAAAAACTTGACACAGAAATATAAACGTTCTCCCACTTTTCAAAAAATAAATAAATAAATAAATAAATACTGCATCTATTAAAATCTTTTTACTCGTCTGTGCCATACGCTTCTGTTTTCAACTATATTGTGAATCTTTGAGAATGGAATTGCGTGTAAGTGCTAATTCTACACTGGATGAAAGAACATTCGACAGTTTTTCAATTTTTCTTCTTCTTTTTTGCATGTTATTTCATTCATAAGCTCAGTTCTTTTGCATTAAAAAATAAGTTATTTATGGCTTCAAATCACATGTTTGTAATCATTCGCAAATTTTGTAGTTTTAACTTTACCCTTTATATTCTCTTAACAAATTTTATAGTTTCTAATTCTCATGATTAGATAACTCTAACAAAACTTCACATAAAAAGAAGCCTTGTCAGGTGTAAGATATCCTCATATATATATAGTAGCGAATTCAGTGATCGAGTAACGCTGACGTCGTCAACAATGAAACTCGCGCCACAGCATGATAATTTGATTATATTTTTCTGGCAAAGTTTGACCTACAGGGAAATGCTTTATTTTGGTCAGGCTGAACTGGATCCGGTCACTGAACCATTTTAGTGAAAAGACTGTCGTTTAAAGAAAACGAAGAAACGAAAAAGGGGTCAACAACGAACATACTGGAGTTTAAGATTAATCCACTGGAATTAGAGTTAAAATTTCAACTGTCAAGATATCACCAAACAGGCAATGGCTTCGCTCAAATGTAGAAGCATTTTTCTCCCGCCATACCTTGACGAGCGATTTTCTAGTTTTTAATAATAGCTAAAATGTTTGCTTTCATAATAGCTTTATTTTCAAGACACAATATTTGGACATCAATTTAAAAAATTTAATACAAAATTTTCTGTGGATTATATTCTACTAGTAGCACCCGCACGACTTTGCCCGTAGTAGAAAATTAAAAGGTCTTTTGGTTTGCCTGTATATTTACGAATAATATATGATGATTTTCTCGCCATTTGGCTTGCCCATGTTACGGTTCCACGTTATGATAACTTTGCAATTTATTCGTCCATCTTATGATAATTTTGCTGGGGAAAATGTTCTTAAAAACGGAATAGAAAAAGAACGAAATTGAATTTTCGAAAAATCGCTTCGACGTGCACACCCCCATGCTACAAACTAATTCTGCGCCAAATTTCATGAAAATCGGCCGAATGGTCTGGGACAGAGGTTGGAAAAACTACATTTTTTCTGTAGCGAACTACAACTACAACTACTTTGTTACAAATGTAGTTAACTACAACTACAACTACTTTTTTCAAAATGTAGCAACTACAAACTAATTTTGATATGTAGTTTGTACTTCGCTACTTTCCAAAAAATAAGTAAATAAAAAGCATACACAATAGGTTGTTCCTCAAAAAATGTAAGTCAATTTTTCAAGTCGCATACACTCTTGTATTTTTCCTCTTGTGTCAAAACAATCGTGAGAAAAAGTTTCATATAATTTGCACAACGGCAACACGTGCCGACTTGCACCTGAAAGTGTAAAACTACTTGTATGCTAAGCCAAATCGGAAAAAAAAAACTTTTTAGAAGCTCGAAATTTCTGTTGATAAAACGTTGCCCCTGTACCCAACACCCCACATGTACCACAAGAACATTTTTCAAATTGAAAAACATTTAGATATGCCACGCTTGACCTAAAATTAATAATTTTATTTAAAAGATTGATTTTTTTCCAGTTATCTTTTAAAAAAATACATATAAAATTAAATAGAATATCAAGTTCAAAAATTACTGGCGAACACATTTGCAGATCAATAAGTACAAACGAATAATTAAAAAAATATATATTTTAAATGAAAAAATTAACTCAACCTGAAAAAAAAACCAGATCTTTAAGTACTATGTGGGAGACTTAAAAATTGCAGGAAAACAAAAATTTCTATTTAATGCCAATTAACTACTTTTCTACTTTACTGTTTATTTTTCAGCTTGTTCATTTCGTAAAATCTTACATTTCTGAAAATATGTATCAAAAACTTAATTTTTTGAAGAAAATTATAAATGTTAGGCACGTGTGTGATATCTAAATGGTTTTTAATTTGAATAAATGTTTTTGTGGTGCATATGTGGGGTATAGGAGCAACGTTTTATCAACAGAAATTTTGAGTTTCTAAAAAAACATTTTATTTCAATTTGGCCTAGCATTACACAAGTGCTGATTCACACTTTCAGACATAATCGGCACTTGTTGCCGTTGTTCAAATTATATGATTTTTTTTTTTTTTTTGGATGTAAAAGGATAAAATATAAGAGAGTGTGCGACTTGAAAAATCAACTTTCGATTTTTTTCGGGGGGGGGGGATCCTGATACACACACACACACACCGTAAGAGAATTGAACAAAAAAGATTGATAAATTCATCTGAGCTCATCAGAAAACATTAAGAAAAATGTCCGTTATCATACTCTCACACACTGTAATGCTCGTATTTATTGTAAATCCTCCAGAACAGTTCAATTTCATCCTTTTCTATAACATTTTAAGTAGCTTCTTTTTATTTGGTGAATACTGTCAAAAATTTAAGCCTCGCTAAAATATTTTTGTTTTTTAATCTTCGGTCAGCTCATATAAAATTGACCAAATTTTCAACTCCCAAAATCACCGATATCTTTATTTTCGCGAAAATAAGTGCTTTTTGCAATATGAATATTGGTGAAATATGAAAATTACAACGGCAAAAAAACTAATGGCGTCAAACAGATAGAACGTGTGGCGTCAAAATGAAATGCCTGAGGTCAGCTCGTATTTTTATGAGTCTTATTTCTCATTGCATTCGCTGATGTACTTGTGTAAAATTTGAGCCAATCAATTTCGTTTGAACCTTTTTTTTTGTTTTCAGTTTATTTAAAAGTAGTTTCCAGAAGTCGCTACAAACTACTATTTTTTTGTAGTTAACTACTCGCTTCACTACTTTTTTTAAAAATTAGTGCGCTACGCTACAAACTACTCAAAAATGTAGCTATTACAGTAGCGTCGCTACTTGTAGCGCGCTACTTCCAACCACTGGCACTGGGCGCTATGCGCGTCACAGAGATTCTGACAGAGAGATCCAGACAGAGAGACTTTCAGCTTTATTATTAATAATGTAATAAAGATAATTTATGTCATATTCAATTCAGTTGGTATTTAGCATTTCTCGCCTGTATTTCTTTATTATCCAGAACAGTACATTTGATTCATATGTATTAGCCGTACTTCCTGGTGTTACTACTTCATTCTACTTCGAAGACGCATTAATAAGAGAGATACTTTACACATAAATTATCTTTATGTGTTCATTTCGTTAATAAATAGTATCTCTTTGTCAGAGTAGTCTCTTTGCCAGATTATTATCTCAAGAATTGCGATTATACATAAATATGAAATAATGTTTCATCTTTGATTAATTACTTTACGATGATGAAATGTCTTTCTCTCATGTCTAGACTAGAACTATTGCACAGGAAATGTTATAAGCTATTTAGACTATCGTATTTAACGTGCAACTGTGCTATTTTATCTAAAAGAAAAGAAACAAGACAATATGACAATTGAGGTGGAAGCTGCCAGATGGTTGAAACAATGTATTTCAATTAAATGCTAACAAGCAGTTTTGGTAAACTTTTCCCGCATCCCAGAAACGAGCTGAACTAACGGGTAAACACTGAAATTTCAGGATCACTTTAATAGTTTTCATAACACTTTTACTTTTGCTAAGTTAAACTGAAAACCGTACATGTAAGCAATATATTCTGTTCTTAAATATAGAATTTTATAAAATTTTCCTTTTGAAATAAAAAAGTTCTCTCCAATTTCGATTCCGAAATGTCTTATTCGCAACCTCCGTTTTAAATTTGACAAAACTCGTGCATGTTTCACTGAATTTTTTTAACTTGGAAGATTTGATATTCCCCAATTTCTTCCAGATCGGACTTATATTCAAAACCAACACAATTGATTTTTTTTTTATATTTTCAAACATAGACCGATCAATATTAGAATTACACACCTGTTTGTGAAAATTGTAACACCATGAAGGAAGCATCATAGTTGAATGAAATTTTATACACAGTTGAGTGGTAATGGTACAAGTAAATAATTACATTTTCAAACCAAACAAACAATAAAAAGAGATAGAAATTAGTATTTTGTGTGGCCATCACGCACCGCAATAAGAGCTGCTACACGACTCGGCATGGAGTGAAACAAAGTTTGAATATCTGCCTGCAGAAGAGTATTCCATATTGTTCGGATGCGCAACCAAAGTTCTTCTGTCGAAGCAACAGGACGAGGATCACAAGCGAGACGCCGCCCAACGAAATCCCACACATGTTTAATCGGCGACATATTCGGGTAATATGCAGGCCATTCAAGAAGCTGTACCTTCTGCGAATCAAGGTAGGATTTGACAGTCCTGGCGACATGTGGACGGGCATTATCCTGCTGAAATACAGCCGCTGGCAATCCATGCAAGAAAGGAATAGCTTGGGGCTTCGTTTATGTATCGGGTACTGCCCATAATTCGTAGCAATTCTGATCGTCCGTGATATGCTATGGCAATTAGACCCTAACTCCGGATGTTCGTCCACTGTGGCGTTCGATAATGTACTCCGGAATGTGCCGTTTACCGGCATAGCGCCTGACACGAATTCGGCCATCATGGTGCCACAAATTGAAGCGGGATTCGTCAGAAAAGACGACCTGCTGCCAATCAGCACGTTAGCTCCTATGCACATTGGCCCATTGTAGCCGCAGGCGGCGATGGTTTTGCGTGAGAGGAATCCTGTATAAAGGAGTCCTTGCGCGCACTCCATGCTGCAGCAGACGTCTCCGAGTTGATGAAGCACACAATGAAACACTGTAGCTGTTTACCACTGTGCTGCCAATTGTCTAGAAGAAGCTGAGCGGTTCGTCAGCATAATACGCACCAGGCGTCTGTCATCGCGAGCTGACGTCACATTTCGGGGTCCACTCCCGGATTTCCAAACTGTCCGACCCTCGTCCGTCCACTGCTTCTAAACATGCACTGCTTCCAAACATGGCTACTGCACGATAAGACAATCCAGCTTCATGAAGGCCGACGATTCTGCCCCGTTCAAACTCCAAAATTTGCTGAAATTTCGCTTTCTTTCGTCGAAGAGGCATAGTAAAGATTCAGTTAACGTTTAATCTAGCATATAACCACCGATAATCATACACGCCTCGCTACAGTCGTCTATTTATATTAGGTTCGATCCGCCATTCAGAGGCCGCTGCTCAGCATACGCATGCGCTACCGGTCTGCAATTCTAATCATTAACATATCATGCCTTACTTTACATTTCCTGCAATTTTCAGCTCACTCACGTAAGTCTTTCGTGGTGTTGCAATTTTCACAAACAGGAGTGTATTTTGATAATGTTACGATAGTACAAAAGCCCCCGTAAAAACTCAGAATCACCGTTGTTTCGAATTAAAAGAAAGATTTTTTTACGCAGGTCTGTTTTCATCACTTTAAAAAAAAATGCAGTTAAAAATTAAAATCCAATAGACTCCTTTTGTTTTTCCCCCTTTTTATTTGATCTATTCTCGGAAAACTAATACAATCATTATTGATTAAACATACTTAAAAATTAATATTATTAAATATAGTCTTGTTGCGAAAGTAAATATTTTACAAAGCATCATACGTGATCTTTTGTAAAAAATATTAAAATTATATTTTCACAGTTGGAAATCAGTTCACATCTGATTTAAAAAAGCAGCTTTACAGAACGATACCAATGCTAATAAATTTCTAACACAATGTCCAAAACCGAAGTATTTACTAATATAATTAACTAGAGAATCATTGACTATATCTCTCAAAGACAATTTCTTCGCCTGAGAGTGAACAAATATTTGTTTTCTATGTAGTTGTATCACTGACACATAAAATATAATCCAAAACATATACTGTCAACAAAGAGCAATAAGACAAACAAGAAAAAATACAGATTGTTGATTTCGTTACCAAAAATAAAAACAATCCTCTTCAAAACTCAAAGCAGTACGTCAAAAATAGAAGCATCATAAAGGTACCGATTGGAGGATGAGAGGAAAGAATCCTGTTCTGGAATTCAATAAGAACGATAGAGGATCGAAGAAGATTAATTTAATCGAATCGGTAGTAACAAGCTCATAAAAAAGTAATAAAAAGCAATATTTTCTGGAATGTTTTCCGACATCGCCATTTACCTGCCGAGAAACAATTTTCTAAGTCATTTTCAATGTTATGGTGGAACAGAAATCGTTTGCTGATTGTGGATTAATTGGATTCCGCTAAAGATTCGAAATGGTTCAAATGTGTGTAGTGCTTTTATGACTATGCATAAAATATTTTTTTATTATTATTTCGTCCATTTTCATAATTAATACTTGCGTAATAACGTAGTTAAAAATAAATTAATAGTTTGGATTTTGCACGAATGCCGACCGACAGTGCATTATCGAGCTTCAAATATTAAAGCAAGATTGTTTGACCACTACATAATTTGCCTTTTATGTCAAATCATTCAGAAAATTTTAAACTTTCAGAAAATATACAGCGTTTGAAATTTAAAAAGAACCATTGTTGGCACACAATTATTACATTTTTTTTAAGGCAAACCCGTCTTCAAACTGAACTAAAGAAAAATGATTGCCTTAAATTGAATCGTAAATTGCATTACAAAGAAATTAATTCACTTTTAAAGCACCGTCGACCGTGCTATTCAACAAAATGTTCGATATTACGCAACATTGTCATAGAATAAAATTGGCGTTTCACCAATATGCTGTCAGCTTGTAATGTAGGTCGGCGCCTTGCCTAGTGGTCAGAGAAGTCTGACTCATTAAGAACAAATAAAGTGGAGGCAGTGAAGACTTTCATTTGTAAGACCCAAGTCACGTGACACATTTTAGAGCAAACATTAAAAGAAATCAAGTTTCCTTCGCTAGTTTCATGGAAAACGTGTCAACCATTCGTCATTGTTGAGTCACGTGACTTGGGATTCTTGGCTCAGCTTTTGCTAAACCAATGATTAGACTTCCTCCCTCCATTAACTTTTTCTTGCTCTAGGGTCTGACTACGATGGGGAAGCCCCGGATTCGAATCACGGCTCAGGTATGGATGTATTTTCTTTCTTTTGTCCTTTCATTGTATAAATGTGTTGTTTTGCTATGAATGGTTTCCTAACCTGTAAGCGGGTCCCTATGGCATGTGTGTACTGTGGAAATCAGACTTCTCACCAAATTACGGTACAGTTGGAAAAGTGAAGCAGCGCACCCCAAATTGTCAGCGTAGCTGGCACAAGACAACAATAACATTGTAATGTAAACGAATGTTACTTGACTGTAGAAGGAATTGCTGTAAATTATGTATATACAGTCGAGTCCCGACTTACGCGGGGGATGCGTTCCAAGACCCCTCGCGTAAGTTGAAATTTCGCGTTGTGGAACAAAGTTAGTTTATTAATTTTTGAAAAGCATACCCAATTGCTTCAGACATTTGTAAACACCCCTCAAATTGTTTCAAACCATTTTTAACTATATGTTACAGTATCTTTTAAAAAGAACTGACTTTTTTCTGTATTTTAGAAGAAAAAAAACGTTATTATTTATCATAAAATACTGTTAAGGAACACAGAATCAATGATTGCGGGAGAGAAACATAAAATAAAGCAGTATGTTTCTTACAGTATGTGCACTACAGCATTATAATAGCACTGAACAGTAGATATAGTAAATATATTTATAATTAAAAAAATGAAGAAGGTTTATGCAGCTCGATCAGACTGTTATCAGTCGTGTGACAGGCAATGCACATCAGGCAACTCGTCATAGTCTAAGATCCCACAAGGCTTGACCTACCCTCATCGAGTTTCCAAAAATTGTTACCATAGATGAACAACATAATTTGTAAATAAAACGC
The DNA here is from genome assembly GCF_026930045.1 of Uloborus diversus. Taxonomy (NCBI): domain Eukaryota; kingdom Metazoa; phylum Arthropoda; class Arachnida; order Araneae; family Uloboridae; genus Uloborus; species Uloborus diversus. Next base: position 120,713,925 of record NC_072734.1, on the reverse strand, counting down.
GAACGTAAGAATTCCAACCTCTTTCACGTGAACTAATCAGAAATACCAGGGGATGAAAGGTGTCCAAAAATGAAACATTTACCGTCATTGAGTTTCCAAAAATTATCATCATAAATAATGTCCCTAATCAGGGTTGTCAGGGGGGAAAAGGCGCTCAAAAATTAATAATTTTCCTTTATCGAGTTTCCACTTATTAAAAAATCTAGGCAAAAATATTACGAAGCCGATGGTATAGGGTTGTCCTAGAAAAAGTGGTCCAGTCATAGGTTATCACTTTTCGAAGTTTCAATAATTGAAACTTAGCGCGCCGCGACTCTTTTCCAAAAATTTTCGCGCTGCAGGCGAGGAGTTGGCGTTGGAAAAAAAAATCATTACTCCGGAAAAAATCGCGTTATAGCCATTTCGCGTAAGTCGGATCGTGTTATAGCGCGATCCGACTGTACTTGAATTTTTAATTCATTCACGGTTAAGGGTGCCTTAATCTGTCGTATTTACGCGAACTACTGTAGTCATATGGAAAAGAAGTGCCGATTGTGAAACAAATTCCTAGCAGCTCCTGCTAGCAAATGTTTTTGTTGAGCTTGCTACATGTTCCAGATACTGCAGTTTTGTCCTTGTTTTGAACTCATATGCCTAGATGAGCCATAACAATGCTTAAAGCAAAAAAACCTCTTATAGAGTTTGAAAATATCTTCACACAGGTAGTTAAAATTATTTCAGCACAAATCGAGATTTCCGCAAACAAAGCGCGGCTTCATATTCAAAAGTGAAGCAAAGGACTTGGGTATTAAGCTACAAGTGAACCTACACATAACCGTAGGGTTAATACAAGCCAAAGCTTCTAGGCCATGACGCGCACCATCTCCGATTATAATCGAATTTCAGTGATCATGAAATTATAAATTATATTGGGATTGATGATGGGGTTTAAAAGTAATGAGCCTTTAAAAACATGCCAAGATGATTTTTCTGCCACCATTTGAATGACACATGGACAGGTTTTAATGGCTGTAACTCCCTAAAAAATTGTCATAAAGCTTTTTAATTACGTTCAGAATGATGTAAGCATGAATTTAAATTGAGTTTAACTTGTATAACTCTCTTACATTTTTTTTTCCTGCGACGGTTTATTTCTAATTTTTTCACTTGAAAACGGAGTAACCCTTTCAGGGGCGCGTCATTAAATTTTGAGAAATCTTAAGAAAAAACACCACAAATGGGTTTATTTGATCATCTAGACATAGATTTTCCAGTTAAAAAAATTTTTTTCAGAATTTTTTTCACTGGGGGTGGTGTCCTCATTTATTCACACTCCCCACCTGGGGAAGGACAAAAACATGTTTATGCATGTAAAAATGAATTTGAATCTTTTCGAACAATATGATTGACTACCTCAGGAAAAAAGAAGAAAAATGATTCACTCTTTCAGCGCTAATTAAAAATTTTAAAATCTGAAAAATATTCCAATTTTTGGGGTAAACGAAAAATTGAAAAATTGATGATTTGAACAAGAAATTGAGCCTACGATTTTTTTTTTTTTTTTGTTATTCTGCCATCTAATGTTGTTCATTGAACTTAAAAGAAGAGGACTCAAGCGATTTTGATTCAAAAAATTCGGAAAAAAGAGAGAAAAAAATTCATAAATTAGTGGTTTCACAGCGCAACCACCGCCCCTGAAAGTGGTAACTTTGACAGAAATTTACTCACAATACGCTCTTTTCAATTTTAACCTAACTATATATGAGTATTTTATAGTTAATATTAAATATTGTACGGTTAATGTATAACATAGGTACCTCCAAGTGTGTTACAGCACCTGATAAAAAAAAAATCTGGGTGGGCTATTGAAAGGCGATCACTTAAAACACATTTTTTTTTTCAGTCAAAAAGATGAAACTCTTTTCAAAAATAATGTTTGTTGGACTCTGTTTCCCTCAAAATGACAGCCTATGAGTATAAAAAAGCCACAACATTAAAGTTTAAGTGTCATACAAAATAAATCTGAACACGAGTATAAGTAGTTATGATACTCAGTCGGCAAAGGTATTTTTCCTTGCAAGTGGTTTACTTTCTTCAACAGAAGTTTCCTTATAATGCCCCTTCTTCAACTGCAACAAATTACATGTGGACATATACCATTGAGTACGTTTAAAAACCTGGTAATAAACTTTTAATAGTCGATTCAGAATATTTTTTTAAATCTAAATTTTTTAAATTTAAAAAAAAATATATTAATTTGTGTCTTTTAAGAAAATTTACAAGATAACTAATTCCTTTAATAGCCTTTTCGTTTTTAAATCCAATTATATTAAGGTCATTCGACAGAAAACCTTGACTGATTAAAGAGTGTTGATCAGTCATATTTAAATTATTTGCTAGAAGACTAATTTCTGCCCGGTCACATTCATTCCACAGTTTGAGAGATATTATAATTTTATGCTTTGCGAAGAAAGGTGGCTTTTACTGTGATGAGTGTTAGACCTCTACCGAAGAAAGGGAGTAGTATAACAGAAATGAACATCGAAAAAAGTGATGCAACAATTTATCTGTTTCATCCATCATCTTAATTTGGGCCAGAATGTGACAGCTTTTACTTACTCCTTGTACAGATGATATCAATTCAGCAGCGCAGGACTGCTGGTGAGTACCATAATTGGTATAACCTATATTTTGGTATAACATTATTGGTATATATACTATAATGCTATAATTGGGGTATACATATACTATAATTGGTATAACATATAATTGGAACAACCATAATTGGTGATAAGTCTAATGTTTTAATGTGCGCTGTGGGAGTAAAATATTGTTCTAAAACTGGAAATTTCTTTTTTTGTAAACTTGTTTGAATAAGGAACAAAAAATTATAAATTACTGCTGATTTCAGTTTTACTGATATAATCTGCGATCGCTATTTTAAAATTTTGTAGCAATAAGTGAACTCGAAAATATATTGTCAGTCGACAGTGCTGCTAGTGGGGACTAGTGACGGGCATAGTCAAGAACTTTTAATAATCGAGATCTTGGGAATTGAGCACATCTGATAATCGAGTGATTGATAATCGAGATCTTTCCAAATCGAGAACTCGAATGAATATCGAGAACTCGAGCGATTGATATCGAGATCTTTTGAAATCGAGAACTCGAGCTGTTATAGTCGAGATCTCGAGCTGTGATTATCGAAAACTTGAGAAGTGATAATCGAGAACTCGAATTAAGATTATCGAAAACTCAAGCTGTGATAATCGAAAACGCGAGATGTGATAATCGAGAACTCGAATGAAGATGATCGAGAACTCTTGAGATGTGATAATCGAGAAATCGAGATCTGATAATCAAGAACTCGTGATAATCGAATTCTCGGGTGATCTTAAATAATCGATTAATTTGATTATGAGAACACGATTATTGCAATCACTAGTGGGGACCCGTTACTGGAGGAGTGGTTCAGCACCTGCAGGGGGAGGTGGTCGATGGTGCTCGCAGAGGGTCCGTTTCCAGAAATCAAAGAAACATCAACTGCCGTCAAGTGAGAAAAAAAGAAAAATTCGTTGATTCCTTATAAAAAGAATGAAAGCACGAAAAGAGATTAGTGGTAAAGCAGGTGTATAGAATATTGCTCAACTAAAAAGTTGTTTCTTATTCAGTAAGTAAATTTTTAAGGGCAAAACTGATTGTTCAATAAATCATTCCAATCGGCATTAATTTTATTACAAATGTAACAGATCAATTTTCCATTGCATAAAATAATAATAGTATAGCATTTTAAATTGCACAAGGTAATCCCAGGTTACATGACAAATCTTTAAAAAAAAAAAGAAAGTCTTAGACCCATAACTGACAACATTTTCCTTTAAACTCATAAAATATTACGATGGAAAGTAAAAACTTAAAGTTTTGCAGAATTATTGGAGAGAAACAACGATATTTAAGGCTTAAGGTCGTGGAACGAAAATCGATTTAACGTTGAACACTTCTCTTCGCCGTTATTTAATCTTATAAAACTAGGATGTCTGAATCTGCCATCTTGTTTCACGCAAAAAAGTTGCAAATGTATCATATGAATATAATTTCAGTATTTTTATCGTGTTGATTGAAATTGATGATTTTCTATTGTCCGTACAATTAATTTTAATGCTTAAGATTTAAGCTTTTAAAAAAGGTAAGCAATGCAAAATTTGCAAGCGCGCAATTTGTTTATACAGTTGATCCTTTGTCCCTGTATTTACTAAAGGAATGTTTCTCAAGTTCTGTCATATTTTCTTGCTTTTTAATCAGTCCTAAAAATAGCAGTTCTTAGAAACCAATTTCTACGTTAATTTGATTGTTACATGGAGATGCTAGCTGAGGACAGTGAAAGAAGACAATCCAAAACTGAAAGAGAGCGTATTTATTTTTAAAAAAAAAGGAATACAGTTTTTAAATAGTATTTTTATTATATGCGCTATAGAGAAATGGAGTGTTAGAAAAGATTGTAACTTCAGAAGAAAAAATAAATCTAATTTTTCTGAGATACTATTGATTTTTGTTTTTTATTACACCAGAAAATAGGTAACATATCAAGGTTTTTTTCATGCCAAAGTTGAACCTTTTTTTCTGCTGGCAAATTAAAGGCAAGTTTACTACATAAGCGTACTACTAAAATAATGTGCATTTTTCACAGTATAAGTGATCTTCCTGTCAAATTGACTTGTATTCTTGCAGTACGCTGCAATGTAAGATAAAACGCTCCGGTATTGAAAATTTTGAGGCTCCCCCGATGACAGAAAAGCTTAGCTACCGTACTTTGTGTTTATTAAATTAGGTATGAAAATGCAGTCTGAAGAATATAGGGCTTCTGATTTTTTTTTTTTTTTTCATAATAATTAAGCCTTGCCTAACACCATATATATTTGAGCACGTTTTATACAGGGTGACATAAAATAACTTAGACAGAAATAATACACCATAACTTTAGTGCTAATGAAAATATTACGGCCAAACTTCAAAATAAATATGAATACATTATTTCGTCTAATATATTTACAAATTTTCAAAGTGGCTACCTTTAGGGTTAATACAGAGCTTTAAACGTGTCACAAAATTTTCGGCTCTGGGCCGCAAATCACTTACTGATATTTCATCCTATACCTTGCATAAGAATTTCTTTTGGGATGCCAAAGTTTTATGAGGTTTAGCGCACACCCTTTTCTCTACAATGGATCAAACAGAATAATCCACCGGGTTCAAAGCTGAGGAATTCGGTGGCCATCCTTGAGCTCCAATGAAGTCCGGAAAATGTGTCTTGCACCAGTCTTGAGTGCCTAAACCTCTGTGTGCAGGTGTGGAATCTGTTGGAAGGTCCATCTTTTGTTTCCAAAGAATTTTTGCAACCAAGGTAAGACAATATCTTCCAAAATGCGTTTGCGATGTTTCTTGACTAGTTTTATCCCTCGATTAACAAAAACAAGTAATATTTTCCCATTGCCACATACCCCACCCCAAACCATTAGATTGGAATCGTTGACGCAGTTCAACAGTGCAAGAAGTTCCTGGAGACAAGGTTGTGGGCTAAACTTCCTAAAACTTTGGCATCCCTAAAGAAATCCTTATGCAAGGGACGGGATAAAATATCAGTAAATGAGTTGCGGCCCAGAGTCGAAAATTTTGTGACGCGTTTAAAGCTTATTAATCCTAAAGGTAGCCACTTTGAAAATTTGTAAATATATTTGACGAAATAATGTATTCATATTTATGCAAAGAGTTATATCGGGACTACAGTAGAAAAACTACACGAGCCCCTGTGATCTTCACTCAGAACTTTCTTGTTTTGCTTTGGGTATTATTTGTAGTTATGTCATGGCTCTGCTTAAGCCTTAAAATAGCTATTTGCAGCATTTTCTTGACAATTTGTTTTATTTACGTTGATTTTCGGTTTTGTTAATGATGTATAAATCCTTTTGAATCTTTTTCACTTAAACAACAAAATGTCCGACGTGGCAGATTGTCTTTTAAGAAGTTTAGTTCGACGACAGTAGCTTGGGGTAGAAAAGTACATAATAGATCCTGATTACAGAATTAAAAAGACCATCAAACTGCAGTTTTCCTCTCGAACTTGTTTAAAGATGATCAATAATCGGGTAAATGAAAAACGAATTAAAACCCCGATATCTAGCTGTTACAAAGCAGCCGAAGGCATTTTACCTCTAAATACGTTTTCTTCTAAAAGTAGGAATATCACTAAGTAGCTTCCGCACAGAAGGGTTATTTTAAGACACGGAAGCTCTAGCGAAATGGTAGTTTGTTGAAATATTGCTTCAGCCATTGATAGATCCATTAAGGTATATTTTTGGTTCACGTCTGGTTTCCTAGCAACGAATCAAAGGTAATTGCAACATTATGCATCGTGTACAGGTTTGCACCTATAAGTTTTATAGAGAGAAAAGAAAGCGATTTATATACTTGTGTAAAAGAGGCGAGCAAAAGAGAAAATGTTCTTCTCAAGAAAAAAAGGTTTCTTTCCGAGAATATTAGCAATTGCATGGCTCATTCTTTATCAAGTGAAAAATCTTTCATATATAAATGTGGTTAAACCAACATTTGTCCTCTTTAACCCCAACCATTCTTTTCCTTTTGAAATATGTATATTTGAATAAATATGCGAATATGCTGCATTCCTTTTATTTATGCTTGATTTGTAAAGTTTTGTTTCAGTAACTAGACACTTTAAATAAATATCTTGGATGATGTACCAGTAATAATGTTCACTTTTAAAAACACAATTACAGAAATTTTATTGTGTTTCACACTGAATATACACTCGGCCCAGACTTATAATACCCCGCCCCTCCTTCCGAAAGGAAGACCTGACAAAGGCTAATTCCACAAAGATAAGAAAATAACGCCCAGGGTACTGGTGAGAATCGAACCCACTATCTTTTTCATAGAACAAAGGCAGCAATCCGAGCTTTGGTTTACTGGTTTTTACTTCCTTTAACATATTTAGGGGAGCATTGTATAATTCTCAAAAAAAAAAAAAAAAAATCCCACAAATTTCGGTTTAATTTTCTATTTTACTCATCTTCGAATGAATGTTGAATGGTTTTTTTGACCCTACCTCTCGTGCACAGATGCCAAATAACGTATACGCCCGAAATATCCATTTTAACCATCACCGAGTGAATTACCACGAGTTTTCTCAAGATGTATGTAAGTGCGTATATATGTATGTACGTATGTATGTATGTACATATCTCGCATAACTCAAAAACGGTACGTCGTAGAAAGTTGAAATTTGATATGTAGACTCCTAGTGGGAGCTAATTGTGCACCTCCTCTTTTGGTTGTATTTGGATGTTCCAAAATGGGTCTTTTATACATTTTAGCGGGAAATCAGCGTTAATATCAATGCAAACTCAAGTGATGTTATCATTTGGCTTTTATCGCCAAGCTTTTATTCGAAAAGTTGGCGGTAAATATGGCAAAAAAAAAAATATTTTTTTTGATTTTGGTTTCAATTTGGTGCTATTGGCGATGTTCTCGAAAAACTCTTTTTTGCATCGATTCCAGACGAACTGGGGGTGAAAATATTTAAAGTGTTTCCTTGCTTTCTCCAAGGCGCCATTATCATTAAATTTGTGTAAAAGGAAGTCACGCGATGCAGACATCAGCTCGTTTTTTCATCAGGTCACAAGCAATGAAACAGATGGTGAAAACAATAGCAGAATCTGTTCAAATTTATTATCTGCTTTTTACCTCTAATGATTAGACTACGTGCTGAGAATTTAACGATAATCTTGATGATTGTATAATTAAAGAATATGTCGTAGACAATATTTGAAATTTTTTTAAGATGTGTCAGTGATGGAGAAGAGGTGAAATCAATCACATCCACGTCCTAGAATGTTAAGGTTTCAGTTAAACGCTAATAGCAAAACATATATGTGTATATATATATATATTGCGTTATTTTGGTCTAAGTATACTGATTTAGAAAAAATCAGGATGAAGTAAATAAATTGGTATAAACATGGAGCAAATTTATGTAAAACACCAATAAGGAGACAAAATCAGAAGATAAATAGGGGAACAGTACACTACATTACTCTCATACCACATGATTTACCAATTATGATTTACCAAGATCCGACCCATTCTTCAACTGGACTTCATTCATCTTTCATTCTACTTCTGCACATAGTTTTGTTTCATTCACGCACGCATACATCAAATTCTGATTTCAATTGATCCACCCTTGATATACAGGGTGTTCCGTTTTAACCTGCAAAACCTTCGTTTTCGCAACCGTTAGTCCTAGATGTATACTTCCAAATGCAAAAATGTTCAAAATCAGAAGCAGGGTTAGGATATTAAAAGTTTGTAGTGAAAATAAAAATGAGTCAAAAAATAAAAAAATTAACTTTTTCTACGGGCCTCAGGTCCTCTAACTTATGCTTAGGGAAACAATCTCCATTGAAAAATTATTTCAACACAAAAAGTTTGAAATTAGTACGACCAATATTCACCGAGATATGAACGCAGCGTTTTGTGACTTACACCCCTTTTCACTCGCCGTCAATAGCACCTTTTGGAGCAAAATATAGTGGTTTACAAGCGTTTAAAATTACATGTGTGCATAGAGAGTGATTTTTCAAATTATTCGAAGCTTTGTAGTGTGTTTTTGCTTATCATGGCATAACATTTGCATTTATTTTTAAATAGCAGTGAAAAATATAAATACCTTGTGATTCATACTTCGACGACCTGTCATCCTTCTGAAAGAGTGATAAGTTCCAAACTCATCTCCTGTATGGTCCCTTAAAACTTTAAACTGGAATATCTCCTTGAGCTTTGGTCGCACAAATTCCAAGTTTTTTGTGTTAGTAATAGTTGTTAATGGAGATTATTTCTCTAAATATAAGTTAGGGGATCTAGAGCCCGTATAAAAAAATAAATTTAGAATTTTTTTATTCATTTTTATTTTTGCTTCAAACTTTCAATATCTCAACTCTGCATCTGATTTTGAACATTTTTGCATTTCAAAGTAGGCATCTAGGACTAACTGTTGCGAAAATAGAGTTTTTTGCAGGTTAAAACAGAACACCCGTTCAGTAAGAAATAAACTGCCTACTTCATAGGGCTGTAGAATCCGTTCTATTAGTCCTAATGAGATAATATTTGAAATACGGATAATTTAAATGATGCGCTTAACATATATTAAATATAAAAAAAATAGTTCAAAAAAATCAAATAGGTGACGTTATACACAAAAAACATTCAATGCCTTATTAATAATAAAAATTGTAAAAAAAAATAACATAAAAAAAATCTAAATATATTTTCCCCCAGAAGCTGTTATTGACGGCGAGTGTGTAAAGTGGTGCATTTTCCAAAACGCTGCGCTTCATATCTCGGTGAATATTAGTCGTACTAAGGTCAAACTTTTTTGTTGGAATTATTTTTCAATGAAGAATATTTCCCTGAATATAAATTAGGGGACCTAGGGCCCGCATAAAAAGTTACATTTTGTATTTTTTAACTCACTTTTATTTTTACTTCAAACTTTCAATACCTTAACTCTGCATCTGATTTCGAACATTTTTGCAAAGGACTAACGGTTGCGGAAATAAAAGTCTTGCGAGTTGTTAAAACGGAACACCCTGTATAAACTAAACACATTTGGAAAGACACAGTATCTTTTACTTCATCTACCAAAATAAAGAACTAACACGTTTGGACATTTTTTGCTTCCTGTTTGTCCTCTAACTTATCTACAAACTATAAGATTTGAATGAAATCCTGTTTTTCTTTCGAAAAGTTTTTCAATCTTCTCCTCTGAGCAGAGCGTCAGTTAATTTCAGTAGGGATAAAAAAAAACTATTTTTAGTGATTATTTCGAAATTACGTGACTCGAAAGAAAAGCGAGGTCTACCACTTACTGCTGCCACGTAGAATTTGGTCTTCTTAAATTACCATTTTCAATTATTCCATCAGGTTGTACTTTGAAGAAAAACGCTTGGCTTCGTATTTATACAAGATAGCTATATATTTCCTGTAGATAAATTGGTGATATAGACACAAAACATATTAAGAGGAATGTAGTATTAAGACGCAAATTTGAAATTAGAACTATCCATGCGCTTCTGTATCTTACAATGCCGAGGAGTTCGATTATTACCCTTTTTTGCAGTAGTTTTTTTTTTTTTTACTTTATGCCTAAAGAAGTGTATCAGGGAAACCAGGCAAATTTTTTTATTGTTTTTCTTTTTGCACTTTGTTAATCTTGGTCATCTTGTAATTTTTTGAGCAATCACGATTGCTTATTGCTTTCATTTGACTGTTTTTGACGTTCCTATCATTTTTCCCACCGCCACCCTCAACAGCATCGCCGTCGACCGGGTCCTCACAATGCTTCACCTCTAGCGAAAACCGTCTCCAGGTTTCGTCAATATCCTACACTTACACGCATACATACACGCACCTACACACATATACATATATACACCTACACACATACGCACACAAGCACACACACACACACTCACATACACACAACTACCCACACACTCATGCCTGCACACAGACACAAACACATATGCCTACACGAACATACACATACCCCCATACACACAACTACCCAAACACTCATGCCTGCACACAAACACAAACACACATGCCTACACACACACACATACCCCCACACACAAACACACACGCTTACATATACACACACACTCGTGATTGCGAAAAACATAATTTGATGACAAAATTCAAATTAATTTTTTATTGTATTTCTTATGATTTTTATTTTTCAATAAAACTTTAAATTACACCAAAAGCTTTCAATGATCTAAATATGCAGTTTTTACTATGGCAATATGAGATTTGACACTATTTAAGGATGATTTTAAAGCAGAGGGGAGAAACACTGTAGTTTACACGTCCAAATCCATACGAACAGTTGAATTAAACAAAGTTAAATTTACCATGTTTTAATTAACTTTGTTTGCTGTACGTCTGTTCGAGTAGAATCTTGCAGCTTAATTTTTACCCACTTCCTATGATCGGCATCTTTTGAAATTTTATTGGCGACCTCAAACCCGATGACAATGCATAACTCTATTATAAGAATGATTAGCTAGTAAGTATGATTATTTTTTGTAAAAAAATAATTAACAATTAAGTTTTTTATAATAAAAATAATTAACTAACTATTAAGTAGTATTTTACAGTAAAAATAGTTAATTAACTAATAAGTATTATTATAAAATAGTTGTTTAACCATTAAGTATTATTTTATTATAAAATTATTGATGAACTTTTCCGTGTTATTTTATTAAAAAATAGTTACTTATAGTTAATATTAATTATTTTCTATATGTATAAAGGTGACGGTGTTGTTTCTTTGTTTGAGCCCGATGGCCAGAAGATCCCGTTGCACCTACAGTCCTGAAACTTGGCACAAAATTTGAACGTACCCCGGGGGTCTGCACCTCGAAGCCCGAATTTTAAATTTCTTATTAGTTTTTTCATAATTAACTAATTAAGCTGAAATTTCACTTTTTTTGCATAATTACGGGGTAAAAATCCCCCCACCCCCTAACATTATATGTTGTTAGAAAGAGCTTTCCTTTCCGAACAAAATGATGTTTGTTCCATTTCTCTCAATTATTCGGAACTCCAGCGCTCGAATACGCTACCTTGCGGTGATTTACAAAACTGCAAATGAAACTAAAACATTGCCACGTTGCGTTCCACGTGTGTCTGTTGACGTAAACACAGGCAGTTTGTTCTGAGTATTTATTAACGCAATCGATGTGTCTTAGTTTGCTTTCAGCTACAGAAATTAATTCGTCCCTTAGTAGTATTCTCGAGCTTCTCAAAATAATGTTAGTTTTCATTATTTCCTTAATAATTGGTGAAAGCGAAAATTCTGGATTAACAAACTTGGATAACGTTATACAAGGTAAAAAATTTTATTGTTTTGTATGAATTTGTGAGAATATGGGGTTTTTTTAATCTTAAATTAATTAAACTTACCATATTTTACAGCAGCATTTAATTGGAATGGACAGTATGCAAAATATTTTCTTGAATATATTATCGTAGAACAAAATGAATAACCGAGAAAGAATTTACTTTATTTCTTTTATTCTCAGCTGAAAGGTTTCGCCAAATTTGTTTAGGGTTATAGTTGTAGTATAGTGCGAGCAAAGTAGCCTTGTCGAGATTTCGCGTTTTTAGTTAAACCATTTTTAATTTTTATCATGAGTGGAATAAAATGGTAGTAAGATTACAGAATTCGATAAGTGAAAAGAAATAATGGTCAATCAACTGAAAAGAAAACTACCACCATATATCCGTGAGAATTTTGTTGATGATTTGCATAACATGACACAATTAAATCGTAACTCACAAATTAGAAAAATCGAAACAGAAAATTTTTAAATTAACCGATTCGGGAATTCGAGAGAAATAACTCAGCTACAAATGGAAAACAATAAGCGCTAGCCAAGCAAGGCAAAAAAGTATCATCTTCTTTCGATAACAATTTGTAATGTCATATTGAATTTTCTAGCATTAATTGTTATTCTTGTCAGGCCACAATTATTATTTAGTTTTATCAAGAATTGATAAATATCGAATTCAACATCGTGGAAATAGCTGCTTAGAACTACGAACTACGTAGTTTGCATTAATCTTTGACGTTTAGTAATGCTTCTTGAATTCTCATTTCTTTCTACGTGGGCCAGAATATCCACAAGACTTTGAAAATGAATTTAAAAAGTATAAAGCGAAAAAATCATACGTACGAACAAAAATCACAACACTTTTAGCATTTTCTTCGTTACCATGTGCGTTTGTTTTAGTTTTTAAGTCCGCCATTAGACAGTGACTTCAGTGCCCCCTATAGTTCGTTGGAGTTGCGAATTTAGAACAGGAGATATAAGCGATTCTAATTGCGATTCTAATTGAGACAATTTTCAAGGCTAAACTTGATTTTTGTTTCTGCAGTGACGTCATCTTCGGTATACGGTTGCGTTCGAATAGTAGAACTGGTGAATTCTTGATTTGATTATTGGGCTGTTGTCATTTTTGTTAAATTCATTGTGCGAATGTTAATTGATTTTCTTTTTAATTTGAAAGTCGCTTGGCGAATTTGGCGATAAACTATGTAGTTGCGCGTTAAAATATTTTAGATTTCAAAGGATTGCATTTAGGTTTTCAAAGGGTGTTCACGCATTTTAGTTGAAAAATATGATTACTGATTATTTGACATCAGGCGTGGGGGGGGGGGGAGAGAGGAGGTTTTTTTTTTAATTCTAGAGTTTTTTTTCCTCTTTTCTCAGACGATAGCTTTTCTATAGTTAAATTTTTCATACGGGGTGCAGGACTTCTTTTTTGTCCTAGATGTACCGAGTTTTTTTAATTGTGTTGTTTTTCTGCTGGGGAGTCAAATCCTTTTTCATACGGGATACGGGATTTTTTTTTTTTTTTTTGTTCTAGATGTACCGTGATTTTTAATCGCAATTGCTTATCCGCCAGAGTTCGTTTTGCTCAATAATTGGGTGGGTTTCTGTAGTGCGGTCACTTCCGCCGGACGTTTCACAGGGGGGAGAGGAGTGGATTTTTTTATTCAACGGACTTCCTTTAAATTCTTAGCACGGGCATCACCGTGCAGGTACAGCTAATTTTTTTTATAAAAATAATGGCATTTATCTATAAATCCTGTAATATAAGGATCAAAAAATGCTCGCATAAAATAGAGTTTTTTTTTTTTGCCAATTTCAAACTACTATATAGGTGGTTCTGAATTGAAAGTTGATTGTTGATCACGGTCATTTCTGAACGATACTTTTATTAAAACGTATCTCAATTTTTAAACAATATCTAATGGCATTCAGCATATGCAAGGGAAATTTCAGACATAGAGCTGTAGTAAGATCTTATTACACTCCGTTGATTACAGATTGTTGTAATTTCAATGTAAACAGAATGTTAGGTTGATTAACAACTTTTCAGCAGATATGTGTTTTTATTTCTGCTTCGCTCATCTCTGGTAAATTTTTGGAATCGGCTATGTTTTTCCAATTCATTCGAAGAGACACTGTTATAACCAGAGGTGCCAAATGGGTGCGATTTTTCCCCTTGGGATGCGAAGACGGAGCCACAGAGTGCCATGGAGGCTGGGAAATATTGTTGCGATATCTTTTAGCACCTCAATGGATGAAAGAAGGAAATGAAAGGCCATCAGCCCACGCAGTAGCCAATAGCTGAATCTTTTCCTCCGTAAAGGTGCCTCGCTCGCACATGCGCTGTGCGCTCCGGCTTAGGTTCAGTTCTGCCGACGAAGCTGCAACGTAGTTGTTGGTCCATTAAATTTTCACATTGAATAGACAATGAAACTGGATTAAAATTCAACATTTCTGGGACAAACCTTCAAAACCTTGCATAAGTACAGGCATTTAAACATGGTATAACATTTAAGGCTTTCCAACAGGTTTTTAGTGTTTTCAGAGTTGTGTTTCAACAAAGTAAACTGAGTACTACTTATTGTTTATACTTAACCGTTTTAACATAGTGATATATGGCTTTTTCTATCATGTGTGACAAATATATGGTGTTACTTGCTTGTCGCGTCAGGGGTCTCGCAGTTTTTTTCCCAAAAATGTTTATTGTTAGCAATACGAAATAATGAATAAGTAACCGGGATGAAAATTCAATGATGTAACTAACTGCTACAGCAGAAACTCTAAATGTCTTTATCTTCTCAATAAAATAACTGCGTAGACGTAACAAAGGAAAAACAACCGCTTTGAAAAGAAATCTCTCTGTGTGTTTCATGCCATGACTCATTGCGGGAAAATATTTCGTTGGTGTTATTTCAAAAAACGAATGCAGTGTCTAGACGCGTTTATTTATTTATTTATTTATTCTCTAATTTCTGTTTCCAATGCTTTTCATTATATAGGATGCTAAAAATTTGTTTTGATTTTTAATGTCAAAAAAGTTAATTTAAAAAAGAAAAAGTGTTTTTTCAGTTTATACTTAAGTTCAAATAGGATATTCAAATGTTCAGCCATATAATACGTATCAATATGTTACTCTTGATTAAAATATTTGAACGTTTATGAAACGCCTGCATTTTATGAAACGATTTGATTTTTCCGTGATTGTGATGTAACTGAATATTTTTGGTTGTGCCTGTAAATTATACATAAATGACTACACCCTTAATTTTTGGTACCATGCTGGTCTAAGTGTCAAAATCATTTAAAACTACTGAGAAATCCAAGGGTTTTTATGAAAATTAGAACTCGGATAGAGGAATTGAAGTCATGAATTCAATTTTAAATTATGTTGGAAAGTCTGAAATGTGACCAAATGCCTTAAATGACGAATTTTAATCCAAAATGAATTCAATGTGAAAACGTACCAAGACTTTGTATATCATAAACCCAAACAATAAATAGAACACAATACTATTCAAAAACGCACACAATACGGGGGAGGGGGGGAAGATGATCTATTGTAAAAATCAATAAGGGTGCCTTTTTTCTCCCCGAAGGTTCCTTCTTTTAACCCCCGCTGCCTGTCTTTTAAAAGGTGCCTATTTTTCACCCTAGTAAGAGGTGCCATTTCGGCTCCGTATTATGTGCCGCTTGTGAACAAGCAATTCAATCCTGAATGGTGCCAAATGCAACCTGTAGTTTTAACAGTGTATGATGTTTGTTTATACTTCCATATTAAAAATAGTATACTTGCATTTAACTTACGTTGTACAAAGAAATGTAAATAAAGTTAATTGTTTTTTATGGTTACAATGTTATTTACGGTGTGGTTTATTGTTTAAGCAAATTTTATCGTCTGAATCACTTTACCGAACCCCTCATCTCAACTTAACCGTCTCTGTCATTGTCTGATCTAAGTATTTAAGATCGATTGAAACATTTGCACACAATACTAAAAGGCAGAAAATAATTAAGGAAATAAATAAGTTTTAATACACCATGTTTTTAAAATTTATTAAAAAGTTTAAAATCATTTCTTTGAGCTTCGTGTATATTTAGTACCTCATACAGTTTCAGAATTTCTTACAGATTGTGTGGAAAATTTGCAACTTTGAGTTTTTAATGAATAAAGGATCGAACTCATTTCGAAATGAATAAACTCCCGAAGCACACGTTAAAGGTACAGAGGTTAAACACAAATAAACATTGACAGTCTTCACGTGAGCTGAAGTTCAATTTGTGAGGAATAAAAACCGATGATTTATGAGCAAAGAATCTGTCTTTTCCAAATGTTTGAATGTTTCCGAATCCAAATCTGATCAAAAAGAAGAACTTTCTAAAGATATACGATTTGTTTTGAAAGTTTTACGCTATTCTTAAAGATGTAAATGTTCTTTAGAGGAAATACTAGTAAGCTTTTGTGGTAAAGGAAATCAATGTTTTTAAAGAAAGATCCTGCGGCAGTTCAAACCATTGAATCTGATGTGGTTTTTGATTTCAACTCGAATATAGCGCTTCGGAAAACTTTGTAAAATCTAATAGAGGATTATATATATGCTAGTGCAAATGCAACTAAAAATATTTAAAAAAGGGAAAGGAACTTAAGTTTAAAAACAATGAAAATTTTCTTTGACAAAATCAATTTTTGAGACTTGAATGTTTTATTCTTGTCATGTATATAATTTTGGAGCGATATATAAAAAGGATGAAAAATGTATACAGGCGTCCTTCGTATAACACGGTACTTCTACAACACGGTTTCGATATTACACGGTAACAAATTTGCGATTGTTGTGAAACGGTTTCGATATTACACGGTACGTATTTGAATTTAATGCATCATGGTTTTGATATAACTCTAATGTTATATTTATAAAAGATGGAGTTTCATTTTTGTTTAATAAATTCTGTTAATAAGTTTTTACTTTTTCTTTTTTTGAAACTTTGTTTTGATATAACACGGTACACATCCCTTGATTTACATTATTTCTAAGTTTCGTATAACACGGTTTCGATATAACACGGAACACGGTTTTGATATAACACGATACAATTTAACCTGATTTTTACTATGTACATGATTAAGTAGTGTAAAAAATAAGTTAAAAAGTTATTTTTAAAAAAGTCTCGTATTACACGGTTTTGATACTACACGGAACGAATTAACCGTGTTATACGAGGGACACCTGTATATATTATATATATATATATATATATATATATATATATATATATATATATATATATATATATATATATATATATATATATATATATATATATATATATATATATATATATATTGCTGCGAAATATGTAAACTTCGTTCAAGTGGAGCTGCTAAACTGCTTATAAGTAATTTCATTTTGTGTTCGGGAAGTGTAAAGTGTTTAAAATAAATGAGTTTATATGGTTGTATTCTTGCAAGAATGCAAGCTTTTTGTATATCAGTAGGATTTGAGCATGAATAAAGTTTTAGCTAAACAGAGTTGATTGTGTCTGGTGAATTAGAAACTCAGCATTATAGGAAAGAGAGTTGTTGCATTTAGCCATGTTTATATTGTTTTTGACGTCCATTAAGTTTTCATTACAGATGTAAAAAATATTTAGTTTGAAAATCGTTTTTATATATATTTTTTTAATAAAAGGTAACACATGGGAGAGTTTTCAGAATATTATTTTTCTTTCTTCTAGGATAATTGTTCGTTTCAAACTCATAATCTTTACGAATATCACGTAAATTATTCACGTTATGATGCGATATCCAGCTTTTAACTTTACTTCGAATTATACCTTTTCGTAATTAAATGTAACCATCTTCGTTATTGTATCAAAATACATTATAAAAATACACAATAATGTATTTTTGTCCTAACAGCTTATTTGATTAGTTTAATTTTTTTTCATTTCTTATAAATTATTTAACGTTTTGCTTCGTGAACCTAATACAGAACGTTTATGAATAACGTAAAACTCATTAAAGTTTTCAGTTACAAAGAGTAAAATTAATTGAAAATGAAAACACTTTCAAAATATTGTTAGAGAAATGAAAGGAAACTAATTATATTCCCATCAGTGCAAAAAGTGCTCCACATACTACAAGAAAGTCGGGAGTGTTCAGGCAATATTTTGTGTGCACATATTCACTGATGAAGGAACACCATTTCTGCCTAGAATTAGCTGTAGGCTCTAAAATACTATTGGGCTCACGAAGTATCTTTTTTTTTTCTTTTTCTTTTTAATCCATATTTTAGCTCAAAAAGTTTTTATAATTTTCCATTTAATTTAATCCTTTTAATGACTTTTAGTGTGATCTAAAGTCTCACATTTCGACAGATTTTGAGATATTTAATAATATTGTATAATTTTAATACTTAAAAAATGTCTTAAAACAGCATAGATATCTAAAATGTCGTTTCAAAAATACTTATAAATCTTTCAAAACAAAACAAGAAATGGTTACATTGGAAATTAATTTTTATGAGAAGACCCATCCTACCCAAAAAACAACTGCAGTTAAACTGCAAAAGAAGGGGTGGTATTTGGAACCGAGAAACTGCAGTTAAACCATTGCAGTTGAACTGCAAGATACAGTTTCAAAATAACTGCAATTTCTAAACTGCAATTTTCCAGTTTCAAATAGCACCAGAGTTTTTAAAAAATTATATCTGCAGTTTCCTGGTTCCAAATACCACCAGAATTTCAAAAAATGAACTATACAGTTTTTCTGGAGTTTTCTAAAAAACAAAAACAAATTAAAAATATCAGTTAACAATTAATAACAAAAAGAATTAATGAGATAGAAATCCGAAACAACTTTAAAATTAAAGCTTAGACAATTCTTTAATAAAAATGCATACATTGACCACAGATGGATGTTCTAAGTGCGTTTTATAAAACATCTAATTAAAACCTGAACTATTTTTCCTGAAAGTTTCTAAAAAGCGGAATGTTCCCTTTCTTATTTTGCTTTCCATCAAAGTGGCCAAAATTGTTTCTGGATTTTAAGTAATATTCTTACTATCGCAGTGTTTTTAAAAATCCTTCCTTTCTTTCATTTTTTTAAAATGTTCTAATTCTTCATTCTTAAAAATGTGAAAAATCTGTTTTTTTTAACAGAAAATTTGATTCTTGACAAGTTTTTGTCTTGTTCGAGAAAAATGTTCCTTCAGACTGACTTTTCTCAATAGCAAGCGGATGAGCTGCTTTTAGAAGAACCCTACTACTTTCTATTATGATAATCATGCTCTTTTCTGTTCCTTTTTCATGCTTCGAATAACAGCAGTTGTTCCCGAAAGAAAAGCATTCTTTCAAAGACACTGTAACAGTGCAAATATTAAATTTTGATAAACTTCCTTCTATTAGTGAATCTAGAAAACAGTTCCCAGAACTGGCAGCTGGTTTTTCGGTAAAACTGCTTTGAATTTTGAATTTTAAAAATTTAAATAAAGAAATTATAATTTTATTTATCTATAACACAAGAGGTTTTTTCATGTGACAGGCTGTGAGCGGACAAAAACAATGTATGCATTAACTAAAAAGAAAATGTAAAAGCATACCTCATTTAAATACCATTCTTATAGATTAAGTTTGAGTGATAAGTTTTTAGCTTAAGACGCATCAACATATTTTATGATGAATATATCAAAATAACATTTCGGACGCAAATGGTTCAAAACTCATTCTGTATTGCAAATGATTTTAAGATAAAACAGCATATTTTTTAAGTTTACCTGATTATGTTATGAATTTTTAAATATTTTTTTTTATTAGTTGGATTATATTTATGCGTTTTTTGGTTGATTAATCATTTATTTTTACTTCCTTTTACAAAAATGGAAGTATTCGCGAAAAAAATTTCACTCAAAAATCGACCTTAATTTCAATTTCGCTCAACCTTGAATGAATGTTGAGTTTTTTTTCGAGTCGACCACACATGGATAAGTGCCTAAGAACGTATAGACACGAGAAATATCCACAATAACGATTTCCGAGTTAATTACGACGAATTTTCTCGTGACGTCTGTATCTACGTATATATGTGCGTATGCGCGGATGTCGCATAGCTCAAGAACGATAAGTCCTAGAAAGTTGAAATTTGGTACGTAGACTTCTATTGGGGACTAGTTGTGCACTTCCGCTTTTGGTTGTATTCGGGTGTTTCTAAAGGGGTCTTTTGCCCCTTTGGGGGGGGGGAATCATTGTTAATTTCGGTGTAAACTCAAGTGATGTTATAATTTGGCGGACACTTGGCGATATATCGGCTGTCTTTTGCTCGCCAAGTTTTGTTGCCAACATGGCGACAAATTTGGCGATATTTTTTAAAATTTGTTTTAGTTTGACCACTGCTGGTGATATTTAAAAAAGTAAACTATTGAATCACATTAAAACTGCCAGTAATGGGGAAATGATATTAATTGGAGTAAAAGGAAGTCATGTGATGCACACATCAGCTCGTTTTATAATTATTATCTTGCAACTGACTCTAATTATGGTTCTCTTCGGAGTAGTAGGAACCAGTTAGGCAGCTGTTACACCCTATACTCCCATTTACTCAATCAGAGAGTTTAGAATAGACAGGACAAAATACATTAATGTGTCTGTAATTTATTTTCTTTTATATAATATGTGAAGTGAATTTTTGTAAAAAATCCATTGACTGAAAGAAATTAAATTGAAATTGAAACCATTTTTTTAAAGCTTAGTTTTTCACTCTGTTAAACACAATAGGTAGCATACAAAACTATTTTTGAATTTTTTAATTATATAATCGTTAAATAATATTTCTAAGTTCTCATGAATCTTCAGCAATTGGCCACGTGAAATCTGGGGTATGAAGTTGCTGCTTGCGTTTGGAACCAAATGATCGTTATTTTTTTATTTCAGGCAAGCAATGTTTGTTCTTTAACTCTCGCGTGCATCGATTTATAACATTTTCTTTTAAGAATAAAAATTAGCCATTCGATCACTTTCGTTGCCCTATGTAGCTAAATATCATTCAAATTTTCTAGGATAAGCTGTAAATGAACTCCTCAAAATGTTGATTGGGACAGGGTGAGACTGTTCCATTGCACCCAATCTTGAATTCTGATTCGGAAGGGGTGTTTTTTTAAATGGTATTTTAAAACCTAAGAGTTTTTACAACTTGCTGTTTATTTACATTACAGGTATTTTTGTATCATTAAAAATGTGAATTAAACCCCGTATGGCAAAATTAGGGAAGTTTTCTGATGATTTCATGAGAAATTCGTTTGTAATTAACTTTCTGATTCCGAATGACATTTTAGATTAAGTAGATCATAATAATCTGTTGATACCAAAGAGCCATTTTGCTCCAGTGTAGCAGCAGTGAGTGTTTTCTTAGATTCTTAGAGTTTTAGAGGATATCCGAAGAGTATATATCGAATAGAGAAAGGTTAAGCAATGAATCAAGAGCATAAGAAAAGGGTAAAAATATCATTGCAAAACTTTAGAAGAAGAAAACACAAAGACTAGAGAAATGTAAAAAAGGAAAAAAAAATCCAAAAATATAGAAAAAATGTTTCAAATAATTTGACACTGCTGATGAGGAAGAAGAAATTAAATGGAATATTTTTTTAAAATTAAACATGAATATTTTTTTGCTGGAAATGATAACGGTGGAGACTTTTGAATTGCTTTTTGTGCAAAATTAAAAATTTTTTGAACGTTTTATTTAACCATCTGTACCAGATGTTGCATCTGTTCCGAATAAAAAAAACTGTTGTTAACATCTCCTACGAAAAGAAATGGTACAAAGTGGAATCAATCTTTGGTTTGAAAACAAAATTTTGATTTAGGTGTACGATGAAACAGGAATCTTTTTTTTTTTTTTTCATTATGATTTCATTTTGATTTTAAGTCTTTTTTTGTGCCACGTATGCTTTCTCACTGTAACCCTTTCTTGAGGTACAGTGAGAGAAAAATTCATGTTTTTTTTTTTCCATTTTTTTCAAAAACTTTAAATATAATAATAATGAAACTTTTGTGTCTCAAAAGGTTGTACACTTTAACTGCATTACAAATACTCCTTAAATTTTTTCTTATAAAATAAAAGTTTCCGAACTACTTGAATTTTATATTTTTCGTCTCAAAGTGCCCCACCTTTCCCTTACAAACCAATGATAATTGATTTTACCCAAACAGAGTTGGGCAAATTTTAATTGCATGAACAATTAAAGATTAACAATTGATTAATCCGTAAACGTAACCACAACAACTAACAATTGAGCAATTGTAATTGTGGAAAATTACAGTTAATGATTTTTTAATTGTTAATTGTAGTTTACTACAGTTAACAATTAATTAATTGTTAATTGTAGTTTGCTACAATTAACAGTTGTCAATTGTTTTGTGTATTTTATTTAAAACTAACTCTTTATAAAATTACTGGTTTTGTATAATATACTGTACAGGCGACAGCTCTACCTGGGACGTTGATGCTGGACGGGTACCATATTATTATATATTTAAATACACATGTTAGCAACTAATAAAAGATCAATGCTCAACAGTAACTTTATTACGAGCACTAAATTATTTACTGCAGCAGATGACTTTTCTTAAAAAAATCTTATGGCTCCAGCGAAATTTCCTCATAGAAAGTATATTTCAATTAAAAATTCAGGAATTTTTTTTCCTAATTTTTTTTTTTACTAATAAAAGTCTAAATAACATCCGAGAGAAATTTCGGAAATGTATCTTAATTGTATGTACATGATTGAAAAAAATAAATAAAACAGAGCGGTCTCTGAAACCTCACGTCCCCTGTTATGTCCTTCTTTCTCACCTCCCCTGTTATGGGTTAAACTAAAACAATAATTAACACAAACTTAAAACACTTAATTAAAACACAAACATTTACATTTGGAAAAAGCTTGCCTAGACGAGATTTAGTTCAAGCGGCGAGCAAGCAATCAGCACTGAACGAAAGTACGAAATTGAATAATACTTTTGACTCTGTACCCTGCGGCTGTACCTATTGCTACATAAAGTTAATTGTTAGTTTTAATTGTTTCCTAAATCAATTTAAAAAATTAATTGCAATTATTTTAATTGTTAGAAACGATTAACGTACATTAATCCAGTTAAATTAATTTCAAAGTGCAATTAATCGTTTAATTGCAATTACTTTTTTAATCAAATTACAAGGCAATTGAAAAAATAATTGGTTAATGCCCAACACTGTACCCAAACAAATGAAGAACAATAACAATATTAAATGTAAGTAGTTATTAAAATAGATTTTCAAAAAGAATTAAAAGTGTGGGACATCGTGTGAACTATTTTAATGAGAATGACCCATAATTATGTTTATTCCTGTTCAAGTAATACATTTCACGAATTATATAACACTTCGCAATCAGTTTCGGAGCGGACTCGGTCAAGAGGAGCTTCTGTAATGAGGTTAAATGCGAATCATCTCTAATGACCATTTCCAACATTGCTGCATGATGGAATTCCGAAAACCGAAATACCCTGTTTAGAGCAACAATTATCCACGTAAGTGGCAATTACGTTAGCAATGCTTCCGGATACTTTAAAGTGATAGTAACACTTCGCTTTCTACCATTTCCGGTTCTAATTTTAAAACAAACAAGATGGAATATAACGGCGAAATGAAAGCTAACGAATTAAATTTCATCTACTTTTGTACGCTTCTAGATAAATAAATGCATTGCAAAAAAATCCTTTTTGTACTTGATACAAATTCAGTGCCGAAGATATAAAACTGTAATTGGAAATCAGCAATACTGCTGCATGAAAATATGTCTTGCACACATGAAAATGTGCAAAAAATAATAGTTTTCTCCAGCTAAAAATCAAATCACAAAAAGAAATGGCACATCTGTAAGTTAAAAATGATGTGCAATATAATAGAATACAAAAGCAATTTTTGAAAGTTAAACTTCGCCACGACCAATGCCAAAAGAATTTTCTGAATAATATGAATTCTCGAGAGTTAGTATCAGACTCATATAATGAAGTGAATATGATAAAATATGGTTGGTGCATGAATGGGGTGGTTTCCTTCAGTCAAAAGTACTACTTTTAGTCATTAAAATGGATAGAATGGGCAAAAAAAAAAAAAAAAAAAAAAAAAACTACATGGACTCAGAAAATACTTTAATTAAAAAAAAAGCTATTGAGAAAATTATTTTTTTTTAAATGTCCGAGTTTTCAAACAAGGCGTGGTCTTTATGACGCCACAAATGATGCAATTTGGCGAATCTTTCTACTACGTTTCCACGTTATGATAATCAAGCAGCATATTAAAATTGCGCTTAATATTTAAAATTGCGCTGCATGCTTGCAATCAACCATATCGTTGCCAATACACGTGAGTAAAGATGCGAATTAAATGTTTTGTTCTCTGAATGGCAACATTGAATGGCATGTCATCATTTGTTATGTCACACGACAGAAGAGTAAAGAATGAAAGCGCATCGATTTAAGTAATTTTTAAAAAATGTTGAACTTAAATAAATTATTTAAAAAATGGTCAAATTTTATGTTTTTAAGCATGCTCTTTCAAAAAAAAAATTTTTTTAATTTTGGAAACGACCCTATTTAGAATTTTATCGGACATTTCTTATAAGCGCAGCAATTTATTTGGAACAAAAGTCAAACTACTAATAGTGAAAATTTCAATCTGTCATATTATTAAGAAATATTTTAGCTAACAGCATACCAAAAGCATTTTAGTTTAGCTTTATAAAATGTCTTAATATTTAAATTTTTTATTTATAAAATTTGGCAGTTGAAACTATAAGTCCACATTTTTGCGAAAGTCAATGCATTAAAATTAAAAAAACATTTTAAATGTTTAACTTTTATAACATTTTATCTTAAATACTTTGCTTTTAGAAAAATTTTACTCAATGTAAAGAAAAACATTTCGCTTGAATAAGATTCCTTTTCAATATTGCTAATTAAATTATAGCTTCTTAGTATGTAACAAAGTCTTTGTAAGAGGAAACTATGAAAAGGGAGCATTTTTTCTAAAAAATCTTAATGATTACCGTTTACTAACACATGTTACGTTGAGTAAAAGTTGCAACGAGTTCTGATTTTTCCTCGTATTTGCATTTGTTTTGGGTTCTACTTTTCCATTGATTGCACATTTCTAAACGACTCGTAGTATAACTTGTGGAATAAAAGCTGCCTACATTGAAATGCAATAAAAAAGGGAATATTTTTATTCTCAAAAAAGGAAATTCGATCTTCTATATACAGTGGCTCCCAAAAGTGTTCGTACACCTACGACTTTCAATGAAATAGGCCCTTATCCGTTGGTTAGAATTAATATTTCCGAATAGGTATTTTATTATAAGATCTATGATCTATTTTTAACAAAACTACATAAAGATTTTTAATAAAACTTTAAAACTTATTTTTTTAAAAATCAAAAAACAAAAAGTGCCGGAAATTTTATCTCACAAAAGTCTTCGTACACTTTGAAAAAAATGTCAAAAAATTAGTAAATAATCTAACTTTTTACTAAGTTATTATTTAGCAGAATATCAGGCAGTAACAACAACAGCTTTTATACGTCTGGGAATAGATTTCATTGTTTTTTCTTTCTTTTTTTTGTGCAATTTCTGAGTAACTGTTCAGCCGCACTCCGAGTCTTACTGTTTTTAGTTCACTTTTCGTTTCAATGGTGTATTTTCGTAATCTAGCTACCATATATCTCCAAATATGTTCCATTTAGTTTAAATCTAGCGATTGAGGAGATATTTCTAAGTTTAAGGACAAATTTTGAGGCACCAAACGCGAACGTGTGCTTCTTATCGTTCCTTCGATAAAAAACAAAGTTGTTTCCGATTACCAAATTTTGGGCTAATAGTTTAAAATCGTTTTTTAAAATATTAAAATGAACAGCATAATTCATTATTTCACCAAAAAATTCCAAATTTCCAAATCCTGATGCTGAGATGCACCCTCACACAAGAACACCTTCACCGTCTGTTTAACTGATCCAACTAAGTTCTTAAGATTAAATTCCTCACTTTTTTCTTCTATTTACAATTATACGACAAGTTAACCCAAAATGTTGATTTTATTTTCATTTATAAGTAAGACGTTGTTCCAAAACGTTTTGAGCTTATTTATCATTGATTTTACGACGAAAGCGTAAGCTTACTGTTTTTCGCACGAACAAGAAAATTTCTGCAAGGCAAGGTCCCATTTAATCCAGCTAATCAGAAACCTTGGCGAACAATTTTAGATAAAAATTAAACGTAAAATGAATCATTCAATTCTGCAGAAACTTTTTCAGTTCTGAAATGTGTATTTTTCATGTTTTTTTTTTAACTGTAAACCTCCGATCACGCTTTGTTAACCTTGCCAGTTGACCGTTTCTTACCTTGTTTTTGATCTGATTCTTGTCTTAAAAGCATTTTATCAAGCACTTCACTATAGAATGGTATACATTAACCAATTTAGAGACATTTCAAACCAATTTATGGCTACTGTAAGTAAAAAAAAAAACGAATTTCGAATCGTGTTTGTTGTTTTCTACGCATACCTGCCATTTTAAAATAATAAGCAGAATATTAGGGAATAAATACACAAAAAATTAAAGGCAAATGACTTTATAGTGTCATTACAATGCAAAAATAATAATAATAAAAAAAAACACATATGATAATTTTTATTATGAATTTATTCGGAAATATTTCAGTGTACAATGACTTTTGGGGCGTATCTTTTCTCTGTCTCTTCGTTTTTTGACAAATTTCAAAAATAAAATCTGGCAATATTTTGAAAAAAAAAAAAAAAAAACTACTGGGTTTCATTCAGAATGGCGTAAGAATGGTGTGAAAAAAAATGGACTTCTTATTCGAATTCATTTTTGCGTTATTTTGGTTTTACTACAAAACTTCAAGGTGTACGAACACTTTTGGGAGCCACTGTATATATAAAAAGGAATACTTCTTAATGTTAGTGCTTTATTGAACTTTTGTGCATATATGATGCCATTTTCAATTGTTTTTCTTTTTACCTTGAAACTTACTCTTAAAATGGATTTTTGGATTTCTGTAAGATTTATTATTGTATATGTATGAATGTATATCATTGCAATCGATAGAGCAACATTTTTTTTATAATTTATTTTTTCCTGAGTTATTAAAAGGTTCGAACTACTGAAAGAAAATTCTTTCCGAATTTGAGCTCAAATTATTGACAGCTCGAGGTTCCACGTTTGAAATCAATGTTTCAGCCATTGAGAGCAAAAGTGGAAGAAGTCAGTTCTTTATTGATTTGTATATATTTTTTTAATAATTTGCATGTGCACTATCGAAAATAAATTTTCAACTCATTCTTCTTTATGTGAAAGAAGGGTAAGTCTAGGTTCAAACATTTACTGATAGACAGCAATCCTAAATCAGAATAGTAGTAGCGTTTTTTGTACAAAAGTGACTACTAACCATTCAAATAATGAGAATCATATTTCAGTCCCTTCTTTCTCAACAGGGCCACCATTCCACGAAAAAGCAGACATCTTGTCCCGCACGTAACAGAACTATCTTTAATTTCAAACTCGTAAAAAGCAAGATTTTTTTGCCAAAGAAATCACACGCGTATGGGTGGTTTCTTAGGAGAAAATTCTTTGTTTATTGCATTTTTCAAACATTATTTTTGACAAGAAGTACAATGCTGTCACGTGTGGTACAAAATGTCTTATTTTCGTTGGAGTGGCATACTATTTGTTTCTTTTTGAAGCTAACACCAAAAAATAATTTGTAAGAATGCAAAGTATATATTTAACAAATTTGCATCAACAGATTCGAAGGATATATTCATACAACAATGAAATCTAAAGCAAATGTTCAAAAGTGTGTCCCACATGTTACAGGTATTCTTCTGTCAAAAAAAAAAAGGGTTAAAAAAGAAATTGGAATCTTTTTTAGCTTAACAAGTAACATGAGTCATGTATTCTTACTGGGTCAACAGTTTTTAGATTTCAGCCGTTACTAATTTGTATGCATATGAAACTGGGAAATGTTATCCAAACTGTCCCACGCGTGACCATGGAATTACCTAACACTTCGTCTACAATTTATTAAACCGGATGGTTTTCCAACCATAAGTAGGGTAAAAGGGGGCACACGTGAACTTTGTTTTTCTTAATATTTAGGAAAGTTATCAATTTCTCATGGCAAAAGTGTCCACATGACAAAATAGTCTTTTCTTTGTGCTCT